>NC_056582.1:4631163-4931163 GCF_018340385.1 Cyprinus carpio | reverse complement strand
CCGAGACGGAGGTCGTCATCTGGGTCCACTACAGAAAAAGGAAGATGGATTTAATGGGCAGTACATGTTGTGTTGTGTTGTGTTGTGTTGTGTGTTGTGTTGTGTTGTGTTATGTTATGTTATGTTATGTTATGATATGTTATGATATGTTATGTTATATGCTGTGTTTTGTTGTGTTATATGTTATGTTATGTTGTTGTTATGTTGTGTTGTGTTGTGTTGTATGTTATGTTATGTTATGTTATGTTATGTTATATGCTGTGTTTTGTTGTGTTATATGTTATGTTATGTTATGTTATGTTGTTGTTATGTTGTGTTGTGTTGTGTTGTGTTGTATGTTATGTTATGTTATGTTATATGTTGTATGTTGTGTTATGTTATGTTATGTTATGTTATGTTATGTTATGTTATGTTATGTTATGTTATGTTATGTTGTTATGTTGTTATGTTATGTTATGTTATGTTGTGTTATGTTAAAGAAAAAAATACATTTCTATTATACTTTCATTATTAAATATTAAAATGTTTTAATTCAACTGGCTTCTTCATCATATTGAATATCATTAAAAAAATGTCAGGGTGTATTCTTCATACCCATGGGTTTGCAGTCGATTATTTGTATCTTTTCAAAACTGTTTTCTATTATTAACCAGTCAGTCAAATAAAATATTTTTGATATTTTGAAGTTTGCCTTTATTTGGATTGTATTTTTCCCTACCTTCAGAATATCTGAGCATACTGAATTTAATTATTTCAGTATTTTTATGCAATTGAGGTCTATTTTCTTGAGTAATTATTGATGAATTTACATGTTGCCTTAACATTGTTGGGTTTGTGAAGTGACTCAATTTTTTCATGAGCTTATATAAATTGTACTTTTACATGGAAAATTTCTATGAATCTGTCTGTGCAAACTTGTGTACAATATGTTTCTAGCCTTAAGATGTAACATTTCCTGCCTCAGCTAATTGTGTGTGAGCTGGTTAAAAATTCCTCTAAATTTGGTTTGGTCTGAATGTGAACTACAGGCTTTTCTTTTGTCATGTTTGACTTCACAGTAGCGCTGCCAACCGATGTGCGCACACACTGACACCACAGCATAAGTCACTGTACCAGATTTCATTCTGTCAGAAACACTGAGCACTTAAGCTTGATTGCCTCACCCACATCACTGTGTCCAAAAAAGAAATGTTTGCTTCCATAAGCTGGTGATTGATCTGGGCACTGGGTGCCCTGGGGACCGAAGCTGGGGGAGAAACCACAGGCCCTGCACCCACCTACCATAGACTTCAATCACACACATGTGCCAACCACAAGAAAAGCTCCATTAAAGGCCTGGCCCGGAAACCAATGGTGCCCCACATATGCATATACATACACATATACATATACGTAATGGATACACATGCACGTTCAGATGGTATATTGGTGACTCCTCGCAACGCTAACCTGAGAGACCTGTTAACTGTGGTAAAGTAATCTAATTCCGGATAAGGAAGAGGTCTTGAGTAGCATCTGGCTTGTCCCAAATATCCAGATATGGTTGACCACATCTGCAAAAAGGTTGTCCCTATCCTGTTGAAAAGACCAGCATATGTCGGGTTGTGGAGGCTGGGATCACCACCAGGCTTCTCATGCAGCTTCACCAAAAAATGGCATCTTGAACCACACTAATCCAGCATAACCTTCTGAAGTAAAAGTTCAAACTGTTCTATAGTCTTTTCAGCAAGGTTCCACTTTCGTTGGCCGTTGGCATCTGAATCTGTGTTAATCCACATCCATAAACAGCAAGAAAGACTAAAATAAAGTATCTCAATGAGACCTCCTGCATTTATGCAGGGAATCTGTTATGACGATTCCTCTTCTTTTTATGCACATCTTGTCTATAAGTTCATCAAGTGCTAGGGCACAGTGATGCATTTAAGTCTTTTCCAACTTCTGACTATCTTGCAAGAGCATGATTATTGGGGGAAGTACTCGGAGAGGAAGAACTCTTGAGGCATGCACATACTCAAAATAGCGAGTCATTTGTCTGACCGCAATTAAACAGTGGAAAGGAAAACATGGGTATTTTATGAAGGCGGTAATTGCTTGTAAGGTTTGGTGTGTTTATGTGAGTGAATATATGATGCAAAGATCAGATATGCATGTGGCACCATATGCTGTTTTTACACTTTTTAGCTCTTGATCTGAGGACAGGAATGACAGCAATACACTTGGCAGAACAAAATGTTTCAATTGTTATAATCTCTGTTGAGTAAAAACAATCATTACACTCACAGAGGCAAGCATAAGCCTTTTCCGCTGTGTGGGCTATCAATCACTTAAAGAAATTAATTACATTATGGCAATTAATCAGTCGGTCACATTTAATTGCATATATAAATATTTGCTTAGAAAAGCACATAAATAACAATTCAAAGATCATGACAATATGAAAAACAAAAAAATGTGTGCTTACAAAAAATGTATAAGTCAACAACAGGATGTTCTTTTGTCTAAATTCTAAATGATCAGACAATAAAAAGTGTGTTTTCTGAGCGGGCTGAAAAACTAATTGGAGGTCTAATCTGCTTTTGGTGCCGAGACTTGACATCTGAGGAAAGATCTGCTTACTTTCTTCAAAATCAGCTTATGAACATAAACAGGAGGATTTGTATGCTGTTTGTTGTGCATGCTTCTACACTGAGTTTAGAGTTTGCTAGAATTTGGATTAACAATTCACAAAAGCAAACGCTTTTTGTTTTTGTTAAGCTATGGTTATCTTTTTTAATCAAATGCATGCCTTAGGCTATGCTCCATGTCAAAAACTTTTAGCTTTTTTAGTTTTAAGATCTAGTTAAAGATCTTAAAGGCCAAACGAGTGGAAATGTCTTGTAAATTATTCCGATAAGAAAGGTTGTGGTGGATTTTTACGGTTTTATTAGTAGGAGCATTAGTGTCTGTGTCGAACTTCCATGTGAAACACATAAACGTGGGAAACGGGTGTCATTTTTACCACAAGCTGCACTATGAGGTCACGGCCAGGTTGCTGGAAACCACAACCTCTTTGCAAATTAAAAGTAGAAAAGTTGCAAACTTTGATGTCAGTATGACAAAGCATTGTTTAAGAGTTGAAAAGTAAAGACAGGAAAAACTTGGAAATAAAAACCTGAAAGTCATACATGCCTTTTTACACCACAAAATGAAAAGGAAAATGTTTGTCAAGACTGAATTCATGCTGCTCAAGTGCAGGCCGATTTATCTCCCGATGGAGTTCACTGCTGTTTACATCTGTGCTGTGTATATCCCACCAGATGCTAATGCCAAGCTAGCACTAGCACAGGTCTGTGACATCTTGGAAACAAGTCCATGTGGCATCAAATAGGAAGCCTTGGATGACACACAATGCACAACTAATTTGAGCTAGGAATATAGCATATAGATCTGGGGACGCTAATGCCACCAGCATAGCCAGGACTGCTCTGAGGAAAGGCATCAATACTGCCAAATTAGATCACAAAAGGCGTATTGAAGCCAATAACTTTGATCTAACTCCAATCTAAATTACACAACCTGGGACTAAACACCACGCTATGCAATTGGATTGTGGACTTTTTAACTAATCGCACACAGTGTGTGAGAATTGGTGGGCACATGTCCTCCACCCTTCTTATTAACACCGGGGGCCCCCAAGGATACGTGCTTAGCCCACTGCTCTACACCCTTTTCACACATGACTGCTCTGCCCCCTTTCCATTAAATCATATTGTCAAATTTGCTGATGACACCACGGTGCTCGGGCTCATTAACAACAACGTTACAGCATATAGTGTGAGAATGAGGTATAACATCTCATAACAATAACTTGGTTCTTAACATCAAGAAGACCAAGGAAATTATTGTGGATTTCTGCAAAACTGGACAATACAACCACTCTCTATCGATAGATAGATAGATAGATAGATAGATAGATAGATAGATAGATAGATAGATAGATAGATAGATAGATAGATAGATAGATAGATAGATAGATAGATAGATAGATAGATAGATATGCCAGTATTGACACATAACTCAACGGAGGGAGTCACCTCATCCAACACAGATTCCAAACACATCATAAACCTGCCCTCTCTTAAAATGTGTAAAACTTTTGATGAAATTCCCAAGAGGTCAGCCAAAACAAACATTATTTACTTCTAAACACACTTGATGCTGTATGGTGACTTACAGCACACTGGAATACTAAAGACAATAACAAAGACAGGAACTGGGTTTAAGAAATGTTCAAGGAAATCACTGACCAGATCATGCCCTTCTGGACTTAATAAATACAAACACTTGCAAAAACATTCACACAGCTGCATTTACATCCACATATCAGCCTACATTGAATGCCCCATCTTTCAAATCTTCAACATCTCTTTCGACAACACATATACACACGCTTTACAAGCACTAAAAGGTCTTGAAAGAAAGAGTGTTTGGATGATGTATGTGACCTTCCAGTCATGCGAAACAAAGCCCCATTAAACCCCATGTCGTAGAGCTTTGAGGGAATTCTGTGGAAACTGGATATGTGCTTGCTGCCATTACACTTAACTGTGTTGAACAAGTCATTTTAGCAAAATTAATAACTAAATAATAGCAATAATATTAATAAATCACATTTTTCTCTGAAATAGCAAAGAATCACTGCAAAACACATCATTTGTTTATAAAATGACTGATGACAGCTGCTAAATACAAATTAATACATTTATATAAAAATAAATGCAATAAATTTACATAAAAATAAATAAATGTATCTGTTACTAAAATTGGCCACATATTCTGAACACAGTGACCTAAAATATTAGATATGAACTATGATTAATAACATATATAATTTCTCATGTATACTTCAATATAGTTTATAATATCAAAATGTAAAACTAATTAAAAACAAAATAATCCCAAAGGACTGCTAGTAGCCTACCTTTTTTATATATATATATATATAAAACACTTAAAATAAAGGTTCAAAGTTGAAGCAAATTACTTTGCAAACGGCCAGGCGACATTCCTTAGGTTTGTTTATTTATTTTATTTATTTATTTTTTGTCATTGCCAAAGAGTCATAGCTCTCAAGAATACAGCCAAAATGGTTTGTGATAAGAACCTCTTTTTATGCTTTGCTGAACCTAAAAATCAACAAAAGACCTTTATTTTTAAGAGTGAATGATGGAATCCATCTAGAAACAGATAAGATCCTCTTTGATAAACTGATTAAAGCAGAATCTGATAACTGATCTAACATTTGAAGCTGACAGGATTTATGAAAAAAAAACAAAAAACAATAAAATCCCATTTTCAATCCATCGGCATTACTTTAGGATTTTTTAAATTATATGTTTTAAAGATTGTATATCATAAGATGCTCACCCAGATTGACAAAGCTCATCACCATGTCGGCATCACTGAGAAAGCGACTGTCCTGCTGGGTCACCATCGCGGGTCCCGGGGTCGTGTACACCGGTTTATAAGTGCTCTGATCTCCGTCCTCCCGGATGGCGTTATAGAGATCAAGCATGTACATGGGAGCCGCGGTGTGCCTCTCGTGCAGGAGCGGACGGGGCCGGTGCGGCAGCCCGAGGATGGAGAGAATCTCCCGCTGCATCTCCCTGCGCTCCTGGCTCTTCAGCCGCCGCTGGAGGAAGCTGGACTCAATGTCATTATCCAGAGTGAAGTTTGCTTGCATTGCGTGCGCGAGCACGCTGCAACCACACGCCACTACCAAAGCTGAGATCAGCCGCACTGGAATCATATTTAATAAATTAGGCTATATATATTTAATAAATTAACTTATTAATAAGTTAATAAAAATGTGTCCTCAGTTGACTTTAGCTTTAAGTCTTGCTACTTCATTTCATTATATCATAATGTTGAGTTGGTTTTAAATCCACCGAATGTGTTTAATAATCCAGTCCAGAGATGAATCCAGCATGATCTGTAAGGTTGCATTGGTGTTGTCGCGCTGCTGCAGCTGATGTCTACACGCTTTAAATAGCGCGCTGAAGCTTGTGGGTGGGGCGCGCGTACGTGGGCTGTCTTTTAGTGGTGTGTGTGTGTTTTTTTGTGTTTGGTGTAGTTAAGTTTAGTACAGACGCATTTGAAAATTAACCATGATGTTATTGTAGCAAAAAGCGCAAATGTGTTTTTTTTTCTTCTTTCTTCAGATTGATTAACCACAGTTTTACTACAAATGGTTAAACTATAGGCTAACAAAAACATGGTTAATTTGTGGTTACCATGGTTTAATTTTATTAATTATATATATATTATATATATTATATATTAGCCATGTTTTTGTTGTTGTTGTTGTTTAAGTAGTGTAGTAGTAGAAGTAGGCTGGTTAATTTTCGTAACGGATGCTATTATAATAGGGCTCAGTTTTACCTCTTAGATAGCTCAATGATGCAAACTGTAAGTAAAAAGGTTAAATAAATACTTTTTTAATTAAGAAGACATTGTCTCTGGTCATGTGATTATTCACACCACCTAAAGAGCTACAATTTTGCTTCTACAGTTAACAACTGTGGGGAAAAATAATAATAATAATACTATGAGCTGTCTTTTTGTAAACAGCAGCATGAACTGTTAAAGATATGAGAATGTGTCCTAATTGGTAAAGACACATTTGTTTACATGCATCATTATATTTAGGGATCATTTTTAAAATTGGGATAGATCTGTGATGCATGCTGAACGTTTTTATCATATTACCACATAAATAAATACATTTGTGTTTGCTAACTTTCTATTGTACACTATAGAAATACTATAGACACTATACCACCGTTATAAGTTCTTGCATTATATTTTTAAGTAAATAAATAAACAATCTTTTTTTCTAAAACTGAATGTTGGTCGCAAATGTGTTTAAGTGTGTGGGAATCAGTTCTTATGGTAAACCTTGCATAAAGTTATTATTACAATTATCATTATTACAGTAAAACTGAACAATCTTTTAGTCACCACAGTTATTAACAAATGTTAAAAAATAAAAATTAAAATGTGTTTAAAATATTATTTTACAGTAGTAACGATAGCTGTGGTATTTTAGCATAAACTCTCACTACCGTGATACATTCCTGTTGACAGTTCATCATTGTCACATGCTCAGATCCATAACAGAATTCTGCTTTATTTTTTCGAGGTTAATAATTGTACCCTTATCCGTCAGAGCACACAATTACCATCTGGCCTGATCAATGAAAACCCCAGCACATCCTTGACCTGTGGCCCAGCACGGGTTAACATGCTGCTTTCTCCGTCTGATTGGACCAAACATCAGGCAAGTCATGACAGGACCCTGTCGGTGACTCTGAAAGACAGTTCAATGACAGCTCCAGCATGCCGATCTGACATATTGCTGACCACCTGCTGTGGGTAGGGTCTCTTTTTCCTGTGCTGGAGCCTGAAGACACCAGCCTGGCAACCAGCACCACCCTCCCGTCGTGCTTCCAGTCTGCCTGCACCCGCCGGCCCGGGCCAGAAGGTCAAACGCGTCCCACACCCTGGTTAGCTCATACGTACAGCCCTTGCTGAAAGGCACCAGTGATCTCACCAGCAGATCTCTTTGTCCTACAATTAGCCTTTCCCAGAAACCTTTCCTCTGCAAACCTGCTCTGTGGTAGTGGCTGAGTGTCAGGGGTTGGGGGGGGGGAAGCTGTCCAGGGCTCTGTGATGAGGGTGGCCCATTAAGGTTAGGTTACCCAGAGGAGAACAGACCCACCCATAAAAATTGCTGCAGACATCCAGATTGTTTCACTGTAAAGAACATATCTTTCTCCCTTTGAAGCTGCCTCTCCTCTTTTTGAGATCATAATGTGTACTTAAATTAGCAAGATCTGCTGTGTGTGTGTTTAAATGTAAACTGTCAGGAAATAATTACATTTGGATTCATCATGAGAATAACAAGACATCGGCTTTAATCAACATTATTTGTAAAGCCTGACATAGGAAATAATAGTCAGAAAAGGTCATTTTGAAATGGCACAGTTTACTTTTGTACAACAGGTTTTTCAGCAACATTTATTATATTGTTATTGATTATATTGACAATTAGAGCCCTTAATTAGAGGCCTTAAAAATGTACGTATCTAATATCTATCTATCTATCTATCTATCTATCTATATATATATATATATATATATATATATATATATATATATATATATATATATATATATATATATATATATATATATATATATATTATTTATATAGCGCTTTTAACAATACGATACAATACGAAAATAGTGTGTTGATAATGCAAAAATACAAATAATATAACATGAACCAGGTTGATGCCTTAATATGGTTTCAGTACTTAAATATTAAAATGAACAAAGCGATGAAATTGTAGCTAGCAAATGCATGGATTTTTTTTTTTTTTTTTTTTTTTGTTATTTGAATCATTCATTCATTATGGGTCACTAGTGTTCCTTCCATTCTACCTATTAGCCTATTAGAGCTTGTGTCCTCTCACCTAGTTTAAACAAGCCAGAAAACAGGCAATATTAAGGCTGATCCCCCAAACATGTGAACAAAGTACTCAAGCAAGGCATTTGTCAGGTGGGATCTCTCAAACTAGACCATGTAGCAAACAAACCAAGCAGCCACTATTTAAACAAGCTCTTTAAACTTACTTGGATTTGTCTTTCAACCTGCTTTAGTGTTGCACTGCAATATATATATTAAATAGCATGAAACATTAATTTTAGAATTTGTGGAATTTAAATGGTTTAGCTAGACTTAAGCACACTTCACACGTTTTGATGGGATGTTTTGAACCAGAGACACGTTTGGGGGAGGGCTCTTTTTAATGTTGATGGGAGATAATCCCACGACTGATAATTCACGATCTGTGTTTCTTTGTGCTAAAACAAAGAGCTGGTAGGCGCCCATGTGCTGACAACACATTCAGTCAATCTATGTATACTCGATTTATAAAACACAAGATATGTGCTAATGTCATCACAAGTAGGCGCTAATTGCCCTGCAGTGCGAGCAAGTTTGTGGTCTCAAAATGTGACCTCTGCCCCCACAGATAGCTACATATCCATGGATAACATGACGAAATTAATAATAATAGCCTAATAATAATAATGCCACTGTTTGAATCGGGCGAAAAGTGTGTTTTTGTCATTTTTATGCTGACATCCTACAGTGTAGGCATCATTCAGCAAAGAAATATGTGTTGTACATGTATATGAGTGAAATATCATAAAGGCCTTATAAGAAATGTTTTTTGCTCCTTCCAAACGAAATTTACGTTTTCTTTATAAAGTAGAATCTTGTGCTAACTCTTTTTTTACGTGAAAGAGCAATAAATCATTTAAATCAGATAAATTGCAATTTATCATAAAAAAAAAAAAAAAAAAAACCTGAATAGAGTTCACAGAACTCTTGAAATACTTTAAACTCCGCTGTTCGTTAAAAAAGAGTGGGGTGGTATTAAAAGAAGGCAATTTTAAATTTAGCCTTTCCTGCCACCTTTCGGACAAATAATGGAAAAACAAAGAGAATAGTCAACGTAGGCTACACAGTTATTTCTTTGAGGGTTAAATATAAGATATGAGAACTAATTTTGTTTATAGTAGCCTTTAGCACGTTTAAATTGTTTAACTAGGCCTTTTTAAATCACAAAAAATATATATTTTTTTTACTTATAAAAAGCGTAGCCTATTTCATAATGCAATTGATGATGATGGTAAATATTCTTAACGATATAAACATGTTCGTCAGGCATGTTATTCATGCTGTAGACTAAAACAATGAGAAACTTTCTCATTACTAGCAACAATTTTGCTATTAAAGCTAAGGCAAAATGGTCAGTACTTTACCCAAACATTACTTTTTTAAGGTATGGACTGTGCCAAATAATTTTTTGTTTAATAATAAATAATAAATTAATTTTAAAATCATAATTATTAACCCTGTAATAAGTATCTAAGTCAATTTAACCATAATATTTCCACAAGAGGAAGAATCTATTTCACATTTATTATACTTCTGTTATAGTTCTAAACAATTCTGGCTTTAAATATCAGCTTCCCTATTTCTTGTGTTGCACCAGCTCTGTAATATTTCCATCAGTAAGGTTCTTTTCAATTCTGATATTTCAGAGAATAAGTAATATGATGTCTTAGATAGCCTACCTTAAATTTAAACTCAGCTGCAAAATATTTGCTTCTGATCTACATGTATTATTTTCTTCACTTCAAGAAGTATCCTCTAATTAAAAAGCTCTGAAGAAATCTCATATTATAGAGCAGTTATAGAACTGGTTTGAAGTACATTGTAAATTGCAATTTGCTAATTTTTTTAAATTATGAAAATTGAATTTTGATTTTTGAGTGTACTATAAAATAACTGTATTTTTATTTTATACATATTTTGTGTTTAAATATAATAGTATTATCACACTGATTATTTTATTTTATTTTATTAAAATACCAAATAAATAAATGCATTAATACTATCACTATTCAAACTTATTTTATTTTTATAGTTATATTTAATAAGTGCCTAACCAAATCTCCAGGTGCTCTCATGAAAAGCAGACCGCACCCCTGTCTCTATCAGAGACTGTATGGTCCGTACATCAGACTCGAGGTTGGAACTTGGAACCCACTCTGACGTCATCGCATCGATCTGCGCACGCGCTTGGACTATAAAAAGCGCGTTCGCGTGGTCTTTGTTCCCAGTTCCGTCTTCTTTAACCAGGGTAAGCAATGTTCACTTTGTGATGGTTTTTCTTTTTAGTCTACTATAAATATTTTTTACCACGTTCTAAAATGATTTACCAAAACCCAGACTGTGATAAATTTGTAGGTGTAAAAAAAAAGTGAAATGTAGGATTTTGATGTAGTTGCATGCTGACCACGTGGTGCGTTTTCGGTGCACGCGGGAAGGTCTATAGACAATGAAAAATTCTCCGGTTTAGTTTTATTATATTGTTTAGTGCACATAATGTTAATAAAATGGTTAAATGAGTTATTCCGTTGTTTCAACGTTGCATACAGGCCATTTAAGTGACTTCGCAGCAGGATATTTGTAGTTGCTTAATTGCCTGATGTTACATTGTGTTCTACTTTTTTGTTAGTTTTGCAGTATGTGGGCTGTTGGACCATGGAGTTGTGCTGTAGCGCTTACTCAGATTTTGGTGAGTTTAGATTTACACTAGACTTTGCTTTTATAACTTCTGGTAGCAATGATGACTGATCTTTTTTCCCCAGCAGACCGACACTGTTGACCCTTTATAACCAAATAAGCCAATTGCTCTGAGCACCATGAAGTTGCCACAAATTCAGGTAAAATCATGGTTTTTAAGGTCTTTGACATTTTACTACTCCTGTCCCAACAGATCATACTGGAGCCGAATGGATAACCTCACATTCATCAGACTTCGTCTCATAAGTCATTCACACTTTAAATCAGGTAAGGCTGAATGTGTTTTTGGCACGTTTGGTTGAGATTTACCAGGTGCATATGATGACTGATCTTTTTTCCCCAGCAGATCGATAGTGTTGACTTGCTCTAAACTTTAAGCCAATTTATCTGAAGCACCTTCAGAGTTGCTTGGCATACAAACTAGTGGTGCTTTTCTTGTTCTTAAGTCCTCTGTCTTTCCAAAGGAAGAATTCTGTAGTTCTGGAGGACTTCACACGATGACTGACCTTTGATGAATGGCCACGTGTGAAGGTATTTTTCAGAGTGTATATTGTGTTATTTTGTTTGCTAACTTGGATTTCATCTAATTATTTGATTTTTCACATTTCCTAGGCGTTTGAGGGATTTGATCTTCCTAAGGCTCAGCAGGGCCAAACTCACGTGGAGAAGTGGGTGAAGTACACGATGGTCCCTCTAAGCACTCCAGTGTTTACCAGTTATGAGGAGGAAAAACTTTATGCATTAAAGTTGACATACTGTTCCAACGTGCTGTGTGTTTTTTTTTTTTTTTTTTTGACTAATTCTAAGAATTGCTTATGTAAGTGAATAGTCTTGCAGCTGGCACTTACCTCTTTTACATTTACAATAAAACTATTAAACCATGACTAGATTTTTGCATTCATGAAAACTTGTTCTCTGTGTCATTTATCTGTGGCCTTGAGGTAAAATGCAAATTTAGCAGAACCATCAGCTGAATGAAGTTTAATAGTTTGTTAGTGGAAGTTTTATGGCCATTCAAATTGAACAAAATGAAGTTAAAATGCAAATAAACATTCAATTGTAAGATTGCTGTAGGTTAAGTGATTAACATTCCCAACTTAACACACAATAATTGTAAATTCTGCTGCACACAGTTTCAAAAGTATTCTTTGACATTAACCAAGCAGTTTAATTTAAACGTTTATTGACATTTTTTATGAATGGTCACAAATTTTGCTTCTCAAAGGTTTTACATTTAGTGGATAGTACATCTAAAATTGGAATAACTGACAGTATTAGTTTAGGGTACAGAAAAGACCATTCACCCTCCAAATGCAAGCTCTGCTTTAAACTCTACATTTAAACAAAAACATAGTTCCCATGTGTGTTTCCTGACCCCATTTGATTAATAGAAAGTAAAACCAAAATTAATCATACACACTTCTGTACAAAATATACAGACGTCTTGTAAGACGTTGGATGAGACTGTTTAAGACATCACCATAAAAAAACCTGTTACAAGAAAATCCACCCAATGCTGCAACAATTAGATCTTTTGTGTCTGTAGTGATCCTCAGTGTAACAGCCATCAGTTATGAACCAAATAGCCTGAAAACAAACACAAGAACACGTTAAAATATGATACAACTCTTCACTAAAACAGTTAGTTTGCAATACTGCATAAAGGTGATTATTTTAAGAGCCTGAAAGTAGAAGACACAATATTTATTTCAAAAGGCAATACTCACAAGATCATGCAAAACATGATGAAAATGTTCCAAAGAGCAATGAATATACGAAAGTACCGCAGACTCAGCAAAAACTCTCTGATGTTGTCACCTAAGGACAAACAATGCATAATAATAATAATAATACATGCAGCATCTTATATTTGATACATTTCATAATCTATTCTAGGTCTATCCCATGATACAGTAAGGGCCTCTGTAATGACCTGTAGCTGTATGCTCACTGTCTTATTAATATCATGTCATACTGTTCCAATAATATTAAATTAACTATTATTTGATAATGCAACGTTAATGAATTGTTGTTGTTACCAGTTCTGGACGATCCAGATTCATCGCCGAACCCCTGAGACTGCGTTTCTCTCTTCTTTCTGAACACAGAGAGTGAACGGCACGGATAAGAAAGCAATCATCATGAAAACTGACAGATAACTTTTGTGTTCTCACTCACAGTTTAAAGTTGAGCACAGCGCCGGCGTTCACGAGCAGGGTGCTGAAAACATAAGGAAGTAAGGAAATGCGTGACGTGGAGAGGAAACACTGCTGTTACACTCTGACAAGAGTACACTACACATATGGACATCACGAATTACTTTCTGTTTAAGAATAACGCGAAATCTATCCTGCTTTAAAATAATAATGAAGTGGAATTTACCCAAAAATGATAAGATCTCCAATCATTTTGGCTGATTATATCCACCTCGGTTCGTCCTCTTCTTCTGCTATCTTTGTATGAGCTCAATATGAGTCGTTAGTTCTTCATCGCCACCTGACGCCAGATACACAACACGACAATCCTGTCTGCGAGAGCTGCAGGGATCCTCAACCCCTAATCTGGCGATGGACCTCCTTGATGCACAAGGACTCCCTGTTACATACTGTATTGCATAAAAACTAGTGTTGCATTTTATGCCTCTTCTATAGTTACATACAGCATACTATAGTAGCCTATCATATCAAATTAAAGGCAAAAAGTCAATACATTAAAATATCAAATTGCCTATTTGATTAAAATAATAAAATTATACTCGTTATTATACTTATACTGATGTAATGTACAGCATTTGTTTATTTTACTAATATTTTATTTTCATGTTTGAGGGACAATAATGCAGTACATTAAATATGACAATTCTCCGAATAGTTTTAGCGTGTTAATCAAAATGACTTTACCCAGACAGCACACGTAGGCCTGCAAGATGTCTGTTAAAGATCACTTCATCTGGAAAGTATCTGCTGTGTACAAACATCTAGACATCTTTCAAGACGCCAGTTTTATGTACATTCCATATCATAAACATCTTAAAATATTTTCTAAACGTCTATTTAGGAAACTTCCTATAGACGTATTGCAGATGAGCAAACTCTAAAAATACGTCTTGCAGATGGAAATGAAGACGTCAATATAGACGTCTCTGTGATACACGTGTGCTGTTGCGTCCTATACACTATGCTCTTACTATGTAGCCTACATGTGCATGATGAACTCAACCGTGTAGTGCATGAATTTCATAAGGTTATTTTGTCATTTATAATCTGAGTCTGATAGCCCCTCCCCCTCCGCTATATGTAATTAAGGCTGCAACAGTTGAGTACATGAAGTGTCCAACACTCCACACTTTGTATTTTTAGTTAATTAAGTGCATTATCTGGGTATTTAAAGTGCACTTTTTCTTTTTAGAATCTTCAGTGTAAGCACACACCATTACTACATGGCATAGAGTAGTGCATGTACGCAATTTGGGACGCACCGTACATTATTAAATTTGGTCTTGGCAGGGCTAGATCTGCTATGCACACTGCTGCTGAGCAAGTATAGATTTGCTACTGCCAATGGATACACAGACACACTTCTGTGAGCTTGTAAGATATGCAGCTGCTTAATGAAATGGGCATAAATAAATCCCTTAACAGATCTAGACAGGTGGAGCTGGGGGAGGTGGAGGGTTTAAGAGGAACTCTGATATCATGCTGCAGGACCAGTTTACAGCAAATACTGAACCAGACTATTTTAGTGGGGAAGTTGTGGCCTAATGGTTAGAGAGTTTGACTCCTAATCTTAAGGTTGTGGGTTCAAGTCTCGGGTCGGCAATATTGGTAATTTACCATTAAGTTAATATTTTACTTCGGTTTGTCATGTGACTATGTGATACCATGGGACAGTTATGCGATCAGATGGTAGTACCATGAAAATTTGACCACAGAACTAAAAACAAACATTGTATTGGCATGGTATATTGAACATATCAACATTGGTAAATATTCACTGTTACATAACCAGAAATCCACAGTAATGATTTATGCAACATGTTTTTCACTTAATAGAATGTCAGTTACCATGTAGTATCATGGTACTATATAAAGAGTACAGTATCCACCACATGAACAATCCATATCCAAAAACATGGCAGCAGCCCATAGGAATAGGAGGTTTTAATAGTGACATCTTTATGTGCTTAAATGTTTAATTAATTCAACTTTTACAAATGCATAAATAGCAAAATCATATTTAATACTGGTTTAAGATTAGGTTTTAAACAGGGACTAAAATGAGGTCACGACTATACAGATTGTATGCATTGATAATAAAACAATTACGTCTGGTTTTCACGATCGCACAAATTTGATTGATGATGATGATGATGAGCGCGTGTCGCGGTCATCCAGTAAGTGGCAGTATCTCCTCCGCGTGAGACGCGTCCGTGTGTTGATTTCACCTCTGTAGTGCGCCTGAGCTTGTGCTGTGTATTAATAGGTATCTGCATGTGAGCGGATCCTTGTACTCGTGCACACGGCGAGTCTCTTGAAGATCTGTTCATGCGGTAGGGTCAGAACATCATGGAGGTGCTGGATGTCCTAAATCTGGGCGAAATTGCCCAGTATTTCTCGAAAATGGCGATGTTTCCAGTTTTTGATTGCGCTTATTATATCGTGTCAATACTCTACCTCAAATATGAACCAGGTAAGTGGAATTCGTCTTTAGGGATAACAACAGAATATTGCGCTTGAGCTGTATATGGGTCAAATTTAAATTACGCTTTTTAATTATTAATCATTCTTTGCATGTGCGCGTGGATCACTATGGCATATAATTGAATAAACAGGGTTAAATATGAAACAATTCGTTCTCAAGCCAAGGGATAATTATTATTGTTTTCAACAAGTGTTATGTAATTTGTCTCAGGGTTTACTGTCATATGGCATTGTGTTTGCAATATGCAGAACAGTCCTATAGCCTACGTGCGTATTTTAATATTTTATCATTGCCTCTGCGTCTCATTCAGCATTTTCTTTATTTTTGGGGTGGGAAGAGTTGTCCCACTCTTGAAGACCCTCCTCGAAACACGATAGAGTCCGTGCACATTCCACTGCGAGTCTCACTGCAATAAATAGAAGCGCCCTAAATAGACAGCAGAAGAGGAAAGGACAAAACGAAGCCCAGTAAATTTGTTAAGCAAATTTATGTGGCTAGGACATGCTTCCATTTAACGAATCATATTTGAATTATGTCCAAGTCGTATTTCACAATAGTTTATTTATTTATTTGCATTGTTACAACATTTTAATGATAATTAAGCACATTTTATTTCCGAAATGTTCAATACTGCCATAAATCTGGACGTTTACTTTGGATTTTGTAATTCCTATTATTCTCAATCATGATAAAAGAAAAAAAAAATTATAATACTACTACCATTATGTATGTAAGCCTACTTTTCAATTTAAATGATTTCTTTTTTGGTAGGCCTAAATGGTCTTTCATTATTGTAATAAAAATTAAATGTTCTATTATGTTATAAAGAAGGAGCTTTTTGGCTTTACACTTATGATAATGAATTATTTGCATTACAGTTAGGACAATGAGATATTTTGGCATTATGGCATTGAGAATGAGATTTTATGGCATTGCGATAATGAGAAGGAGATTTTTTTTTTTTTTTGCAATGTAATGTTATTGGGGGGAAGATGTGCTTCACTTTTAAGGAAATATTGTAACAATACAAACAAATAAATAAATAAAAATAAATGAAATATATTGGCAACATTTAATATAAGCCACATGTAATTTTTAAATCAATTTCTTTAATTTTGGAGTGAAGTATCAATTAGACCATTAGTGGTCATCCAGTATTAATGTTTTAGATGGGATTTATTTTTATATGTTTTCATTTAATGAGATGTCTGATGAGAACAGAGTAAGAGTTAATTCTGTCAATTAACATTGCATCAGGATTTCAGATATACCAGGGCTCAGTTATAAAATAACTATACCATTATTCCATTACACCATCATACAATTCACAAACTTGTGTTAAAGTATATTGATGGTAGAGAATGTTATATAAATATCCACCACTTGGTGCAAACATTAGCTAGTTGCTAGCTTAAGCTCATCCTGACAGCTGTTTGTGCGGGTTGGAGATCGCGGTGTGAAACAGGCCTGCAGTTTGAGACGAACGAAAAGCTTAAGGCTTCTGTTTATTTTTAGGCCACATTTGAGAGGATCGTTTATCATTCAAAATGCCTGTTGGGTGCGTAACGACCCATGCTACACCTGTTCTGTAAGATATGTTCATCCCTGGAGATTTCGGAGGAGTGCCGTGGACCTTTAGATATACCACATCTCTTAGTGGTGTCACAAATCATGTGGTCAACCTAACACTGCTTTAGAGAGTAAAGTTTTTGATGTTCACTGTGAAAATAATTCTCGTATTTTAAAGATAAAAGAAACACTACTGTAAAAATCTTTTAATTGGTTCATGGCAAATTCTCTTACTATATATGTACGGTGAAAACATGTACATTTGGGCCAAATTTTGTGCATGCACAATAGCTGGAGCAAACTGGGAAAAAATATGTATTTAAATGTAATTAAAGCTTAAGCAACAAAAGTAATGGGGCAGGTCACTTCAGCATTTGTTGCTGATTTGAAATATGCAATTTAATTGCGAGTTCAGCAAGCAGTTTTTGAGATTTTAAACTTTTCAGTGAAATGATAAAAAAGTATCATTAAAGTATATTAGAAAAGTTGTAATCAAATCATCATTTCATACCTTTTGAATTAATTACTTTGTCCTATTTTAGGTTCAGTTAACTGCCCATGTGGAGAGGAAGATTTTTAATGAATAACAATGCAAATTTTGGTCTGTTTACACAAAGCTATCACTTGGCAAACATGCTGTCTAGACCACTTTATTAATTTCCATTTTTAAATGATAATCACCGAACATTTTGGACTTCGCTGTGTTTTTATAAATGTTCACATAAAGAGGTCAGATGCAAAAGCCTCTAAGTGCTATCTGAAATTTCCTTCTAAAATTAATATTTTTATCAGTCTTCTATGTTTAGGTTCGGTAATTTTAATTTAAAGGGATACTCCACCCCAAAATGAAAATTTTCATTAATCACTTACCTCCATGTCGTTCCAAACCCGTAAAAGCTCCGTTCATCTTCAGGAACACAATTTAAGATATTTTGGATGAAAACCTGGAGGCCTGTGACTGTCCCATAGACTGCCAAGTAAATAACAGTGTCAAGGTCCATAAAAGGTATGAAAGTCGTCGTCAGAATACTCCATCACACGTGCAATCTGGGTTATATGAAGCAACGGGAACACTTTTTGTAAGCAAAGAAAACAAAAATAACGACAGTTGGGGTCTATGGGACAGTCACAGGCCTTCCGGTTTTCATCCAAAATATCTTAAATTGTGTTCTGAAGACGAACAAAGCTTTTACGGGTTTAGAACGACATGGAGGTAAGTGACAAAATTTACAAACAAATAACAAAATTTTCATTTTGGGGTGGAGTATCCCTTTAATGGCAATGTATAGGTCCTTTTCTATGCCATTATAAGGAAACAACTGAACATAAATATAGGAGCCTGATAAAAATGCTAATTTTATATGAAATTTTTTCAGACATCACTTGTTTTTGCATCTGAACTCTTCTCATGTAAATGTTAAGTGCTGAAAAGTGATCTGTAATGGTCTGTGTTAATCAGGTGCTGTGGAAGTGTCCCGTAAAAGCCCAGTGGCCTCATGGCTTTGTGCAATGCTCTACTGCTTTGGAAGCTACATACTAGCAGACATCATGCTCGGTGTGTCTCCCATCGACTATTTCCATAACAACAGTCACATCCTCCTGGCCTCAGCTGTGTGGTGAGAATCTTTAAATGGTTCGGTGCTTGTACACTTTGCATATGACACTGAAGTCACTTCGAAGATCACTTCAAGATAGACTTTTAAGATAAATCTGGATATAAAATCTGAAAACTGTATTTTTGCATCATTAACCAGTTATAACATGGTCATTTTACCTTTTTGTTGCACCATTGATCAGTTCATAACATGATAATTTTTAAATAATTAATTAATTAAATATTAAATTTTTTAAATATTTTTTTAAATAACCATGTCTGTTTTGGATAATCCAATGAAAGAAATACATATTCTGATTATGAACTCTTAATCTTTAAAAAGCTAAAAGTACAGTTAAACTTCAGTTACTGAGAGTTAAAGTAATATTATAAAGCAAAAAATTTACATTCTGAAGCCATTATAAATAATCCATATGCAGTATTCTATATTAATGTGGTAAGTTGCTAGGCTACTATAAACAGCTAAACTCTTTGTCTTGGAAAATATCTTCATATCTTGGAAAAAGTTCTGAAAGTTCTGAAAGCAGTTCTACAGACTAATAGCTGCGTGAATATATCATAATTAGTCTTGTCAATCGATTAATCGTGATTAATAGCATCCAAAATAAAAGTTTTTGTTTACATAATATATGTGTATGTGTGTACTGTGTATATTTATTATGTATATATAAATACACACACATACATGTATACATTTAATAAAAATATATTTTGTGTGTGTATATATATATCTATAGTAATATTTACATTTAGTCATTTAGCGGATGCTTTTATCCAAAAATTATATATTTATATATAATGCACACTATATTTAAATATATTTATATATATACATGTAAATATTTTTTACATATCTGCATGTATGTGTGTGTATTTATATATACATTATAAATATTAACAGAATACACATATTTTGTAAACAAAAACTTTTTATTTGGTATGTGATTAATCGCGATTAATCGTTTGACAGCACTAATCAAAATATATCGAAAAACATAAACACACAGTGAAAACATCACACCGTCCAGTCCTATTTACTACCTAGTTTATTAGTACCTTTCTTAAATCCTCTTCTTCCAATATCATATGTGAACCTGTAAACAACAGGGTTCTTGCATGAGTATCAGTTCTTGTTTTTTCTTCTCTTTTTTCAGGTACCTGATTTTCTTCTGCCCTCTTAACCTGTTCTACAAATGTGTGGCGTTTCTGCCTGTGAAACTTGTGCTCGTGGCATTGAAAGAAGTGGTCCGCACACGTAAAATTGCTGCGGGAGTTCATCACGCTTACCATGCGTATCACCACGGCTGGCTGATCATGGTCATTACTGGTTATGTTAAGGGTAAGTATCTTATATCTCCAGAAGGATCTATTTTTAGAGGACACGTAACGCTTTCATAAGACCCTTTAAAAACCATTTCTCGGGAGACCTGCACCGCTCTGCTGATTGTCTCTGTTAATGCTCACAGGGTCAGGGGTCGCTCTCATGTCCAATTTTGAGCAGCTGTTGCGAGGAGTCTGGAAGCCAGAGACCAATGAAGTTCTCAACATGTCATTGTGAGTGGAAATTTTTGGAGACTCATCTCTTTTCCACTGACATTTTGTAGAGACCATGGGCCAGTTGCATAAACATATGTCACTATGTTAAGACTGTCTTAAGAGCTAGTTTGACCAACTAGCAGTTAGCCAAGAGGTAACCAGTCTTACTTTTCTGATTCAAACTGGGCCAATCTACCATTTTGTAACTGACTTTGAAAAAAAAAATTAAATTTGAAAAAAGGTCTGTTTAAATTCCAAAAAGGACAAAAAACACCATTAAAAGCTGACCATATGACTCATGTGTTTCATTCAAAGAAATCCAAAGCCATTGTAATTATGAGAAAGAGCTGTTCATGTTTTAGATGAATGATTTGTATAAATGTTTGGAATGTGATTCTTGTATTTTTCAGCCCTACCAAGGCCAGTCTGTATGGAGCCATTCTGTTCACTCTTCAGGAGGCTCACTTGCTCCCTGTGTCTAAAAGCACACTCATCTGCCTCTTCACACTCTTCATGGCCACAACCAAGGTGACAATAAGCTTTTTTTAGAGCTCTTTTTTAGCTTATTCAATAAGCTGAAATTTAAAAGCTAAAAATTGTAAATATCAGAAGACACAAGTGTAATTCAATTAGCATTCTGAAATTGTTCATCGACTAAATGCCCAAAAATTGTCAAGGCAAATACAGATGTCTTGTTCAGAAAATGTTCAATTTAGCAACACTGGAATTTTAAATCTGTCTTATTGAATGTAATATTGTGTTATGTGATACATTTGATGTATTGTATGAAATTAACTCTGCTTTGCAAAATTAGCTCTATTTCAGAGGGAAAGTTTGCCAGGATACATGGGCAGTAGTTTTATCGCAAAGAATCTAAAAAAAAAAACACTATATGGACAAAAGTATTGGGTCACACCTCTTAATTACTGAATTCAGGTGTTTCAATGAGATGATTGCCACAGGTGTATAAAATGAAGCACCTAGCAATGCAGTCTGCATTTACAAACATTTGTTAAAAAAATAAAAATACAAAATTGCTCGCTCTGAAGCCCTCAATGAATTCAAGCGTGGTACTGTGATAAGGATGTCACCTTTGCAATAAGTCAGTTTGTGGAATTTTATCCCTGCTAGACATTCCACGGTAAACTGTAAGTGGTGTTTTTGGAAAGTGGAAGCATTTAGGAAGAGCAGCAATTCACCCAAGAAGCAGAAGACCGCATGAAGTCACAGAGTGCTGAAGAGTCTCTAACTTTTACTGGCATTAATAGCAGCACAAAACCTGTGTGGCAGGAGCTGAGCAGCTGCATGCCAAGCATCGGATGAAGTGTGTAAAGCATGCCGCCACTGGACTCTGGAGCAGTGGAAACCTGTTCTTTGGCATGACGGATCACACTTCTCTATTTGGCATTCTGATGACCGAGTCTGAGATTGGTGGATACCAGGCAAACCTTACCTGCTTGAATGCATTGTGCCAAATGTTTGGTGGAGGAGGGATAATGGTGTGGGGCTGTTTTTCAGGGGTTGGGCTCGGCCCCTAACTTCCACTGAAGAGAAATCTTACAGGGGTCATCGGATGCTACATGCACTTTTACAAGTTGTTTGAACTGAAATGTGTGTTGGCAGTGTGTGTACACAAACACCCTATAATGATTTTTTTTTTAATCTTGTTAAATCATTTCCCCTTTCTCAAATCGAGCCGATCTCAGATACCTGTCTTTGTGACATCACAGACAGGCCCCTCCCACAATAGTTTGATTGACAGTAGCGTTTCAGCACAGACTGGACTGGTGTCTTACCTCAGACCCGCCCTGAGTGACCATTGTTTCACCGCCGGAGCAGATGTAGACAAGAATGACTCCTAAGAGATTGAGGTGTTCTGTTGTTGGATGTAATAATGATCATGGCAGTCGTCATTTACTCCTGACATCTGAGCCACTGAAGACGCAGTGGATTATCTTTGTTTTTTTGAAGGGAATGTGCCCCCAATCTACATAAACACGTCTATGTTCGATGACCCCTTTAATGTTTCATCATACCAAGACATTTTGGACAATGCTATTATAGCACTGCTGGATAAATGGGCAAAAATTCCCACAGAAACACTCTACACAGAAAAATCTTGTAGATAGCCTTCTCAGAAAATTAGACGCTGTTGTAGCTGCCAAGAGTGGACCAACTCCATATTAATGTGCATGTATTCAGAATGCAATGTGATGCTCATGATGTAATGCTACGAGGTCTGAATACTTTTGTCCATATAGTATATATAAAAAATGTAAAATAAAAATGTAATATTTTTCAATATAAATTGAAAACCCCATAGTAAAATCTCAAGGGAACCAATCTTCCAGGGTTATTTTTGTCATTTGCAGTTGTTATTAATCCGTCTCATCAGTTTGGAAGTGTTGCCACCTTGTGGACAAGCTAGTGCAAAAATAACTCAATGGCAATGCCCTGGCAATTGAGTTAACTATTCAGAAAAGGTAATAGCTGAGACATTTCTAACTACATTACTCAAGAACATTTACTATTCCTTGTACAGGTGTTTATGACGGCCCGTCACTCTCACGGGTCACCCTTCGCCCTCATCGAGTCCTGGCTGTGCCACCTGCTATTCGGTTCGCCTCTTGGTATTGAAGATGATCACCATCACTCCGCACCAGCCGCTGCCTCTGCGCCCCTCTCGCCCACCAAAACCAAAGAGGAACTGAGTGAAGTTACCCGCAAGAGGAAGTCCAAAAAAGCAGAGTAGAGTTACATCACAAAATCATCAACCCAGCCTGTGATATGACAGAGCGGCCTGGCTCTGCTCGAGAATGGAGGGAATCTGATGTTAAATCAATGCAAGGTTCTCTTTCAGAGGTGCTTTTAATGACAGACATGCCACATAGGGACTCTGTAAATAGCTTCCCTCCTTTTTACCAACAGCTGTGTCTTTATTTTTCATAATGTTTACCATCATTCAAGCCCCATTTTTCCCCATGCATCTGATGATGTGCAGTATGTCATGAACAGATGAATGAATGAAAGGCGACGTGAAGAGAACCTTCCGCTGTCCGTTTGAGTTCATACTACACTGAAGCGTCCATCCAAATTACTTGATGAGACCCGTCGTCCACCGCTGGTTGACCCCACATCCACAGAACACTCCTGCTTTTTACATCCAGTGACATAAAAAAAAAAAACAACAACAAAACAAAAACATATTTTCAATAAATAAAGTAAATAATATTTCAGCCAAAAACAGTTGTTTCAAATTCTTCCAAATGTTTATGCATTTTGAATACTATACAAAAATTATTTTACTTAATGACTTAAATGCATGGTTATTATGGTTTATTTTAAACAATGTTATGAATCTCTGCAGTGAAAACGTGCTTTTCATTAAAAAAAAAAAAGGAAACCTTTTATGAAATTTAATGGGCACAGTTAAATTGTTTTTTCTTCCATGTCCTCAAACTGGTTTTAAATAATTGGTTAATATAGTCATCCTACCATCAAGGTGGCCAGCACTTCCCTAAGAGAGTATTTTTGGTCACTGCCACAACAGAACTGTTTCAAACCCATTTGTGAATGTTGTGGACACTGAATAAATTGAAAATAAATGATTAAATAGAAAACAATGTGACCAGTGTCAATTTTAAATAAGTGCTATCAATCGATTAAAAAAATTAACTAATCAATTGCAAATCTTTCTATAATTAATTGTGAATAATTATATTAATATATTTATATAATATTTATATAATAAGCATATTAATACAATATATATTTTATTGTCATAATTTCACATTGATTCTCTGAATTATTAATGTAGAAACGACACAAAGATTGTACATTTTAAATCTTTTTTTAAGTGTTTAATGGCATCTTTTCACTAAGTAGCCCATTATTATGAAGGGCAGTGTTATTGATATCAATACTGCTACTGATGTCTCTATTAAATGCATTTTTTCCAACATTTTAGCCATTAATTATAGCCATTCAACATTACAGTATAACATTTAAAAGGCTTTGAAAAATATAACCACTTTTATTTTAGGTGAACTTAATATTCGCATAAACTATAAATGGTACTGTATACGCGTAAATTATTAATTGGATATAATAAATTAATCTTTATTCAAGCTATAAAAGTTACTTCCGCGTCACCACCACCACCACGCTCCCCACAACTTTATCAAACTTATTTATATATATTATATTGTTCAGTGAAAAGGATTTACTCTGTATATGAAATTTAATCCACGCTACATGAACCTTTTCATATAAACTGGAATAAATACAAAACTAGAGCCAAACTAAAACTGAAATTAGACATTAATAATAAATATTATAGTGAATAAATGAAATAATCATAACTAAAGTACATATGAAAGCACGTGTTTCCGTACATTTCGAAATAAGGTGCATTAAAGGTCAACAAATCCTTGATTAATAAGAATATTTTAATTAAAAACTTGTCTCCACGAACAATTAAATGCACTCGAATTTTATTGAATCTATTAAATAGCAGCAGCGTGAGCGAGTTTTTGTAGCTATATGGTAAGATGAAACTTATTTTAGTGAATAAAGTACCATCTTCTTCCATCTGAAGACTTGTGTTGCATTTCAGGGCAAACCAAAAACATGTCGAACAACAATATAAAATGTGGGAAACTATTAATTGTTTATTCTACAATTAATTGTATTACAAATTATACTACGACTGGAAAATACTGTAAAGTGATAAACTGTTCGGCGTGATGACGTTTAATGTCTCGACCGCGCCTGTAGTCCTATTTAGCAACTTCTTAGCAACCGATTTTTTTAAGAAACGTAACAGTTTAAAAAATCACGAGTTGGGTGTGACTGGTGTGTTTTATGTCTTAGAATAAAACGTGACAGTATCTTGAGCACGTGTGATCCACGGACCTTATTTTAGGGATTTAACCGAAACCCCATCCAAAAAACCCATTGACTCTGGGACGATGGAACCAGAAGTGCTAAAATGCTAACTCGCTTCCGGGTTTTTGCCTACAAAGTGACATCATAGTTCCACCAGTCTACGGTTGCAGAAGTCTTCAACCAATCGCGGGCTCCACAGAGGGTCATGTGACCAGAGCAGGACGCGTGAGCGAACGGTTATTAGAGGTTCTTTGAATCGTTCACGCACGCGGCGACTGACTGAGTGGAAAATGGCACCTACAGGTAAACGCGACGCTAAAAAGAGAAGCATGTGTAATACCGCTGGAAATATAAGAACCTTAACACAATTGTCTGCCTTTTAAACGAAGCCTAAGTAGTGCGGGTGCTGTGTTTGTAAGTTAGCTCGTTTGCGGTCAGCTGGTGCCGCTAAGCTCCGGTTCTGACGCTGAAAACACGCGTCACTGACAGGCCGAAGTTTCACAACGCAAGAGATTCGTTACTCATGATGGTTTCTTTCATGTGTTCTTCTGACGCGGCTCCTCTCTTTATAATGCTGGTTTATGATTAGCTGAATCACATGCGCTGTGTTCAAGTAAAGCATGATTAGCTGGCAACTTTTTTTTAGCAACTCATCACATCCCCTCAACAATATCACTCACAATGACTGAATCGAGCAGAAATCAATGTTCATTTTGCGCGAAAAGGGATTGCAATAAACCTTATTTATTCTACTAGAAAATACATATATTTAATTCGCATGCATGCATGTATGGAGATAGAAATCATTGAATTATGTTTTATTAAAATATTTTAAGTTGAAATTCCAATATCATGTTTTTTAATTATTAATAATAATAATAATAATAATAATAATAATAATAATAAACTCATTTAGTAACTAGCCAAAGAAGTTGACACACGTCTTAATTCATTCTGAATCTACTGTATCACCAGATGGCAGAGCAATCATAAACCTGAAAGCATGACTGGTTGATGGATAAGTTGTTTCAGGAGTAATACATGATATGGGTCTTGAAACGTGTTCAGTTTATAAATCCCATTTAAGTTCAAGGTGATATTTTATGGTTCTGTTATTAAAGTCAGTCTAAGCAATGCCGATTTTGGATGTTCAGGTGAAGTTGTGTTTGGCTCTGGGGACCGGGTCTGTGATGACAACCGCTTGCGCTGGGATCTCAGTCCAGACCAGATCCTGCAGCTGACTGAAGAACTTATAGCCAAGACCAAGAAGGTGTATGACGCGGTGGGTGCGCTGGACGTGGCCAGGGTCAGCTATGAGAACACCCTGAAGGCCCTCGCTGATGTGGAAGTGGAGTACACAGGTATCGGTTCATACGTTTAAATACACTTAAAAAACACTGTCGTGAACAAACTACTGCATACGGTCTGTTGTCTGATTGAGTTTATTCCTTCGGTAAAATGCATATTAGTATAATTCTAAAAATGCCCCTCTTCAAAAGTTAAGAATAACTTTTATATTGTTAGTTAAATTTCAAGATGAACACTTAGTGTACTGCAGCAACTTCAATGTACTTGATTATCCATACATCAAAAAGCATATTGAAAGCAAATCAAATATACGTTTGCATCTTTCAGTCATCACAGAGGATTGTTTTTCCTTCTCAAGTATGAGCTCCATTATTCTTCAGTGTAACACTATAGAGGCATAAAAAGCTAATGCTCAGTATATACAGTATAAACTGTTGATTGTCTAATTATATAATGGGTATCATTTAATTTATAACTTAATATATTTGTTGTTGTTTATTCATTGTTGCAGTTATTTATTAATTAATTAATTATTATTAAATATTGCTTTGGTATGTTGTACACACAGTTATTTACCCCGTTGGTGTCAGTTTAAAAAAAGTTAAACACAGGTCTTTTGGGGACAAATATGTCTGTCTCTACTGAAAATTAATTCATTTTCAGAATTTGAACCCTTTAAATGCAAGTTTGTTTACATAATGCCACTGTTTTTTTTATTTTAAAAAAATCAATTTTCCATATGCTAAATGCTAATAAAAAATAAATAAAAAATTGGCCTTTTTCAGCAGAAGCGGAACAAGTAAGCATAAAAAAATTGTGAATGAAAGCCTATTAATGAAGAATGTTTGGTTTTTATGCTTGTATGCTACTGGTAAATATTGCATTGTTTTAATGGGTCATTTAATGGGACATTTTTGTTCTTAAAGTACCTCATGTAAAATAGATTAATGAAAGAAAATGAGGGTGAAATTAAAATTCTAATAAAATAAAAAATGTTGGCTTAATTTTATGCCATTTGGAATAATAGCCAAAATGCTAAAAAAAAAAAAAAGGGACAAATGTCCCTAAGGATGCACAAGGGTTAAATTTTATGTAACATGTATTTTACAAAATATTTACTGATGTTAATCTGCTAAGTGGTTATTGTTTGTTTTAGATCAATTTTATCCTAATAGTTCAGTCCAGGGGTGACATTTACAAAGAAACATACCAGGTTTCTCTGTCTACTTTTGTAAGCACCATCAAAAAAAAAAAAGTCTGAGCGTGCAGGAAAACTGTGTGTACTGGTATACGCCATTCAGCACTTTTTGCATAATGACACGCTGACCAGCTCGTGCGTTCCACTGCACTTCACCATTGTTCAGGTGTCACATTCGCTGAATTTTAATTCCTGCAAACCAAAAACTTAAATATGCATCTTTCTATTCTTCTACTTTATATTTGCTCAGTAGATGTCTTGTCGAATTCATATGCATAGAATCTCTGAGGACCTGCTGATTAAATTAAAGTATCAAAAATGACCGATTATGATTGTGGTTTTTTTTGCAGTTCAGAGGAACATGTTGGATTTCCCTCAGCATGTGTCCCTCTGTAAGGACGTGCGCACGGCCAGCACTGAAGCCGATAAGAAGCTGTCAGAGTTTGATGTGGAGATGAGCATGAGGGAGGATGTTTATCAGAGAATCGTGGCTCTGGAGGTGAGCACTAACACATCTCTCTCAGGAACTGAGCTCGGAGACACCTGAGCTAACCTGCTAACTGACTTTAACAAATAAGTCACACATTAGTGTGTTGTTCCACCAACTTTTGCATAACATCTTGTTAGGAATGATATTAAAGCAGTTAAAGATTATTGTAAATGCCTAATTTCTTGAATCAACTGAATGTATGTTTTATGTCTTGTCATTTTTATTTAATATATTATTATTATTTTATTTTTTTAAACAGGAGAAGCTCTCAGATGAGAGTTTAACCCCTGAGGCCAAGCGTTACATGGAGAGACTCATAAAGCTTGGCAAAAGAAACGGCCTCCATCTTCCCAAAGACACACAGGAGGTCAGATATTAAGATCTTCCGTTCAGTTTGTTGTGTAACAGTAGCACAAGCGCTCTCTTCCAGCTTGTAACAGAGTTTTATCTTGCCTGTAACAGGAGATCAAAAAGATCAAGAAAAAAATGAGCACTCTGTGTATTGATTTCAACAAACACCTGAATGAAGATACAACCTGCCTCCATTTCTCTCGAGAGGAACTCGGTGGGTGGTACTTTGGTTTCAGAAAGACACTGAGTGTTTACGTAAATGGCTATTTTTCTTCTTTTACATGTAGCTTTGAAAATAAGAGATGATGGGTGTTAATGCTTTTATTAGGGGGGCTCCCTGAGGATTTCCTCAACTCTCTGGAGAAGGATGAGTCTGGAAAACTGAAGCTCACTCTGAAATATCCTCATTACTTCCCCACCATGAAGAAATGCTTCGTCCCAGAGACACGGAAGAAATTAGAGGAGGCTTTCCACTCACGCTGCAAACAGGTCAGATATCCCAGAAATCACCTGTTAACCAACTATGAGGGCGAATCGTTCTCATAATGTTACTGTAATTAGGGCTGCACGATTATGACAAAAATCATAATTGTCGATTATTCCCTTGAAATTGTAATTGCGATTATTAATTACGATTATCACATTTTACATTGAATGATGTTTATACCATTGTTTGATGCAACTGCATGCCATATTTTTATATGAAAACAAACAAGCTGAAAACACTAACTGAAAAACCTTTAGTGCATTTCTATAGTAATAAGCCTCAAATGTCAAATATACATCTGATTGGTTTCTTTAAAATATAAAAAAAGTTGTAAAAAATATGAATGATATTATAATGTTATACTAAAACTAAAACAATGGAAAGACCCTTAAGATAACATGTAGAAAGAAAAAAACATATCTTAAGTGTGCAGAATAACATAATTGGATTTTGATAGTTTGGAAAACCCTTAAGATAACATGTAGATTGTGGCATCCATAATTGTAATCGCAATTAGAAATTCGATTAATTGTGCAGCCCTAACTGTAATGTTTCCCCCGACAGGAGAACTCTACTATCCTGAAGGAGCTTGTAGAGTTGCGCTCTCAGAAGAGCAGCCTGCTGGGCTTCAGCACTCACGCCGACTTTGTGCTTGAGATGAACATGGCCAAGACCTCCAAGACGGTTGCAGCTTTCCTTGGTAATGACTGATATCTTCACATGCAAATTTGCTCAGAAGTAAAAAGACAAGAATCTCACATTTCTAAAATAGCAAAGTTGAGACTAGAGCTGAAACTCTTCAAATGTGGTTATAGTTTGAAAAAGCAAGCCTTTGAGAAAATCTTTATTTATTGTAGCAAATTAGCTCAGATGAAATGTATGTTAATAATTACAATTAATTATAATTACAGTTATTTATATCAGCTGCCAGTAGTAGTTGTAGCAGAATTAATATTACCATCAACTAATCTGTTCGTCCAGCGAACGTTGTGTAATTTCATATCAATTTTAAGAAATTATATTTTTATGGCCATAGAAAATAACTTTTTTACAGTAATAGCTAATAAGGACATGTAACAAGATCGGATCGTAAAAGTGACATTGATTAATAAACAGTGACAGAATCTGAAACTCATGTAATTTGAGTCCAAAAAGTTTTAGTAACTAAACACATAACTAGTCTAACAAACATAAACACACACACACACTGGTTCATGCATACAAAGGGGAGGTCAAGTGGATGAATGAAACCATTAGAGAAACCAGGGGGGTATTCCAGAAAGCAGGTTATGTGACATACCCGGGTATGTTTAAGAGTAAGTAAGCGGATAACCTCAACTTTCGGTTCCAAAAACGGAGGTAACTTTCAGGGTATGTTAGTAGTCATAGCAACTCACTCTCTGAACTTAACCTGCTCCGGAGCAGCTTCTGTTCCAGGGTTAGTTCACTTCAGCGAGCCTTCAGTGGCGTGACAGATAGCACACAACATTATATAATATTACAATATGTAATATAGCCTATTATATATATTATATGTATATATGTATATTTGATATGTTAATGAGGAAGCACTAATATAAGTAATAAATAAGGTAATATATTATTCTAATATGATTATTTCTTTTATTGGCATATATGAGTTATCTGTATAAATTATAAAACACTATGACAAGGTAATGTTTAACTTATATATATTTATTTATTTTATTTATTACATGTTATATTATCTCACACATGGAGCGCCATTTTCTATAATGTCTAAATTTTAAATCAAAATACATATCTGATATGACTTCATGTATAATTATCATAAAACAAACAATATAATTCACATTCTCAAGAATTAAAGATTAAATGGAAAAAAATTAAAATGATTGCACAGCCATCAATTAGGTGGCGATATGCACTAAACATGTAAACAACTAATGGACAAGAGAAGAAGAAAGAAACGGCATGGCGCGCTTTTTCTTAGCGTCCGTTTCTATAGTGACTCGTCGATTCGTCGCTCTGTTGAGAATGTCTTGAGTCTTAACTAGGAACATACTCTGAGTTGAATGAACTTACTCCCAGACGCGTTTTAGGAACCACATACCTCAAGTAAGCAAGGTTTGGGGTTAATCAACCGAGAGTTCAGGGTTTAGTTCACGGTAAGTTAACCCTGCTTTCTGGAATACACCCCAGAAAATGCAGCTATAGAAAATGAGTCTGTTAACCGTCTGAGCAGAAACCATCAGCGGGGTCTACAGCTTATTCTTACCATCTGTTTCGCTTAAAGGTGCTGTGTGTATATAGGATTGACACCGAGTGGTTGAACTAGGTATTGCAGTCCAAATTCAAAATATTGGAGAGGGTTTTTTAATACAGTTGAGTAAACTGCCATTGGGTGGGTTTCACAAACCAAAACAGAGACCGACATTCCAGCCCGGAACGCACATTTTCACAGGAGAATAACTGACTGTAGCATTGTTTTTCAGTTAAACAAGTGTGTAAACTTAGCATGTTTCTTAAATATCTGCAAACATATTATAGTATTTTTATGCTTTAGTAGAGTCAAAAACTTACATACAGCACCTTAAAATGTACTATATTTGCATCCGGATGCAGTCTCAGATGAAAGTGTTGATGGTTTGAATGTTTGTTGGTGTTGGAGTCGCGAACACGTTCTTCTGGGGTTTGAAGAGTGACGAATTCCAAAGATGTTGTTTGACTCTGTGGTGGTTGGGAGAGTTTTCTCCCGGGTGGAAAGTGAAGACATGGCTGTAGTCGAGGCCTCCCGGACACGGGGGAAGTCCCACAGAACGGATGTCTGAGAGACAAGAGGATAAGAACGCGGTTCTGGTCACGGATGTGAGGCCTTTTAACTTCTGTGGAGGTCACACCTCGAGGGGTCGGTGAGCCAATGGTGACAGACTTTTGGAGGCAAAGTTTACGACTCTTTGTCTTCGAGCATGGTATTTAGCACATGTAACTGGATTGGATGTTGATGCAAAAAAAAAAAAAAAAAGAAGCTATTAAAGATTCTTAAAACACTAATATGTTACATATGTATCAACATATAGTATACACTCTCATTTAGATCATCAGAATATGAACTTGTAGATACCAAACATACTATAGGTGAGGTTATATTAGCTAAGGATTCTATCATAATGCATGCATTAAACGGTATACAATACAAAAGACAATATACAGGAGCATAATAATACACACAATGATGGAGATATGCATGTTAGTTTTTTGATGGGTTTTACTGTGATTTAATGAGAATTATTATTTTTTGGAAGGTTTTGGTTTCGGTTTTAAAGTGACTTCCAGTGGGCCATAAAGCCAGCCTTATGTTGTAGTGTGTCCTGGCTGCCGTGTGCAATCGTTCACAGACATCCTGGCACCCAGTCTGGTTGATTATTTGTTAAGTATATAACAAATATATGTCTGATTTGTCCAGCCGATACATTATTTTTTTTTTTTTTTTTTTTTTTTTTTGGTAAAATTATGCAAATTATTATTATTTTTCCCAGCAAGGATGCATTCACTTAATTAAAAGTGACTGTAAAGATATTTACAATGGTACAAAATATTTCCATTAAAAAAAAAATGCTTTTTATCTTTCTATTTATCGAAAAACCCTGACAAAATGTATTACAATTTCCACAAAAGCAGGACAACAGTTTTCAGCATAATATAAGTGTTTCTTGAGCAACAAATCAGCATATCATAATGATTTCTGAAGAATCATGTGACGGTGAAGACTGGAGTAATGAGGCTGAAAATTCAGCTTTGCATCATTTAATACATTTTCAAGTATATTAAAAACATAAAACTGTATATTGAAAACAAAATCTTACAAACCCCCCAAAAATTAAATTTCCAAATGTACTTCATTTAAAATTAATAATTGTAGTTTTAATTTATTTAAAAAAAAAAATAACTTGTGTATATTTAAATTAAATTGTACACATTTAAATTGTTCTTAAAAAATCTTACAAACCCAAACATTAGAATAAATAATAGAATAAAAAAAGTATAAATATAGTAATTTTATATTATATTCAGCTGATTGGTTGAATTCAATAATTTATCTTAATTAATCTTTGCTTAACCCTTTGTCTTTCCATTATCCCCTGCACACTGTAGAGGATCTGGCCCATAAACTGAAGCCCCTGGGAGAGCAGGAGAGGGCCGTGATCCTGAAGCTGAAGGAACAGGAGAGCCAGAAGAGGAATCTGCCCTTCACTGGAGAACTGCACGCCTGGGACACACGCTACTACATGACCCAGGTGGAGGAGACCCAGTATGCAGTGGACCAGAACCAACTGAAGGAGTACTTCCCAATGGAGGTGGTGACCAAGGGGCTACTGGACATCTATCAGGAGCTGCTCAATCTCAGCTTCCAGCAGGTGGAGGGCGCACCTGTCTGGCACGATGACGTTACACTGTACTGCGTTAAAGACCGCACCTCCGGGGAGGTCATTGGCCAGTTTTATCTGGATCTTTTCCCCAGGTGAGTATGGTTCTGGTGGTCATGCTGGGGGATCTGAATCTTTTTCTCAAATTGGGCTCCAGGGGCTGGATTCATGAAAACATTCTTAGAAATACAATTCTTATATGAATAAATATTATATATGTGACCCAAGGACCACAAAACCAGTCAAAAGGGTCAATTTTTCGAAATTGAGATTTATACATAATCTGAAAGCTAAATAAATAAGTTTTCCATTGATGTATGGTTTTTTTTTTTTAGGATCAGACAATATTTGACCGAGATACAACTATTTGAAAATCTGGAATCTGAGGGTGCAAAAAAATCTAAATACTGAGATAATCGCCTTTGAAGTTGTCCAAATTAAGTCCTTTGTAATGCGTATTACTAATCAGAAATTCAGTTTTGCTATATTTACGGTAGGAAATTTACAAAATATCTTCATGGAACATGATCTTTACTTGATTGACTTTTTGGCATAAAAGAAAAATCTATAATTTTGACCCATACAATGTATTTTTGGCTATTGCTGCAAATATACCCCAGCGACATAAGACTGGTTTTGTGCTCCAGGCTCACATATTATATATTATATTAATCTTATATAAATGATTAAGACAACAGGTTAAGTAGAAATATCATGAATATATAATATAGTGCATATATTTATCAAAATCCTCTCTCTAGAGTTATTTTACTAGTTAACTAAAGAGCCATAGACATGTAGCAATCTGCCACATTAAAGAGCATCAAAACAAGATTTATCGTTTGAGTTTTGTTATAAAATTGACAATTCGAAAGCAAAGACGTTGTCATATCAGAAGACAAAGTACAAACAAAGCACAAATATGTTAAACTGAAGTTCTGTTCAGACATCAACTTAAATCAGCATAGACAAATGATCTTAGTTCATCAAAATGATGATGGATTAAAAATAAAAGAGAGAAAGACACAGTGAATCACCCCACCGGAGGATCGCTATTTATTGGAGGCTGGCCGAAACAAATATTTTTGGTTGGCTAAATATTGTTGCATCACTATTTGTAGTGATTTTCATTGAGTTGAACAGCGAGTCTTCAGGAAATAACCGCCATACAATCAAATAACACCAAAGCCTTTCATTTTGTTCTTATGAAAAAAAAAAGAATTGTTTTAAGAATCATGAATAGTACAATAATATAACTTCTTGGAATTTATCTTAAAGGGATAGTTCACCCAAAAAGAAAAAAAAATTGCTGTTAATTTACACACCCAAGATATGTGACACTTTTTTTCTTCAGCAAAACAGTAAAGAAGGTTAACTGAAACCGTTTTCCTTGCTAATTCATATAATTGTTTCACTTCATAACACTTTAATGTATCGTCAGGAGCCACATGTATTGATTTGGTCTTGTCTTGTGTTTTTTTTTGACACTCAAAAACTGGCAGCCATAGATGTGCATTGTATGTATTGCCAAGGAAAACGGTTTCACCTAAAAATCTTCTTTACTGTTCTGCTGAAGAAAAAAGTGCCACCTACATCTTAGATGGCCTGAGGGTGAGTCAATTTAAAAGCGTTTTTGGGTGAACTATCCCTTTAAGTGATTATGTAACTTATTTCTTAAATTTTGTGAATCTGGCCCCTGTATCCTGAGGGTCTGATTTCTGAGACGTAGAGCCCATTCTCATCCTGAGTGCAGAGCTTCAGTGGCAGTTCAGCTAGATTGATTGCTAATTCTTCATGATCTCTGTAGGGAGGGGAAGTATGGCCATGCCGCATGCTTTGGCCTGCAGCCCGGCTGTTTGCTCCCAGACGGGAGAGCAGATGGCTGTGGCTGCCATGGTGGCTAATTTCAGCAAGCCCACCGCTGACGCTCCGTCCCTGCTGCAGCACGATGAAGTGGAAACGTACTTCCATGAGTTTGGACATGTGATGCACCAGCTTTGTGCTCAGGTCTGAATTTAAGATTTCCATGACATTTAGGCTGCAACTAATTTGCAGTCTGTGAAGATTATAGTCAGATGTTCTTCTGTGTGTTCAGACCAACTTTGCGATGTTCAGTGGGACTCATGTGGAGAGGGATTTCGTGGAAGCTCCGTCTCAGATGTTGGAGAACTGGGTTTGGGAGAAGGAGCCCCTGCAGCGCATGTCCAAGCACTACAAAACAGGAAACCCCATTCCAGAGGAGCTTCTGGACAAACTCATGAAGTCTAGACTTGCTAACACAGGTGACCATAGAACACACACTGGTCACTATCACAAATAATATCTTAAACTGATCGCACACGCGCTATAAGACAAATGTTTACTCACACCTTCTCATTTTGAACCAAAAGAGAATAATTGTCTTTATAAGCTGTTTTTCACAATGTAATAGCATTTACATTTAACCATTATTCATTGAATAGAATAGAATAGGATGAAATGGAATAGAATGGAATGGAATGGAATGGAATGGAATGGAATAGAATGGAATATAATAGTTAAGTGGGGGGGGTTAAATAAGACAAGAGAAGGTTTTGAAAAGTGTGCGCGAGTCAGAACAACTGTTAATTTTGTTGTGGTAGTATGTCATTTACAGAGAAGGAAGAGAGGAGTGACTGATAAAAACTAAGGTCAGTAGATTTTTATTTATTATTATTTGTTCCACTTCCTCTCTGCAGCCCTGAGTCTAGAGCCGTGTTCATGGAGAACATCGGACAGCCAGGGAGCAGAGGGGCTGGTCTGAATGAAAGGGGCAAACGTTGCCTAAGCAAGATGTTCGAGTGGAGCAAGAGTGTCAGTAGCAGTGTTCATGTCCAGAGCTGAAAACTGAGAGGGTGGAGGAAGTGAGGATGAAACCGTAGAGGATAGGCGAGAGGGAGAGAGTTGAGCGTAGGTTTAGGTTATGCCGAAAGGTGACTGTGGAGGAGTGATAACACTAAAACTTTCTATTCTGGTTTGTGACACCCACTTTTCACGATTTAAAAAAAAGTCCCATCTTTAAATATCTAATTAAATCCTCTTGCTTACTAACCTCTTCTTCCTGTTTTTCAGGGCTGTTTAACTTGAGGCAGATTGTTCTGGCAAAGGTGGACCAGGCTTTGCACACAAAGAGTGGGCTCGACCCGGCCGAGGAGTATGCCAGACTTTGCCTGGACCTCCTGGGAATTCCTGCTTCACCAGGTAAAATGAGATTCAGGTCTCAGTAACATGCACTGAATTGGCTTAAAGGGCAATTTTTTGTAACAATTTTTCATTGAACCTTTTCAATAAATGGACTGTTTACTAAGGAAAATGACGTGTTCATTAAAATACTCCTTAATGTTGCAGATGAGCTATTAAATTATGATCACCCATCTAATAATCTGTAGGATCTATTTTAGGCCACAAACCATCAGCCACACCAGGAGGCATTGAGTTGAGAAGGTGGCTAAAGTTCTCTTAGGGTATCTGGTACCATAATGTCGACAGGAGGTCCTCCAGTTCCCGTACATTGCGGTGTGGTGGTGATGTAGCATGAACTTGCTTTTCGATTGGGTCCATGTCATGTCAGGTGAAGTTGGATGGCATTAACAGAAATTCACCATCATGTTCCTCAAACCACTCCTTGAGGATTCTGGCAGTGTGGCATTGCGCATTATCCTGTTGGTAATGGCCATCACCGGCAAGGAACATGAATGGGCGCACTTGGTCCACAGTGATGTCCAGATATCTGACAGCTGTCAGGGATTGTGCTGTTGGGATAATGGGGCCTAAAGTGTCCCAAAAAACAACACCCACAGCATAACCAGCCCATGTCCGCCCAACAGGAGCGGTGTGTCCGTGCTCAGCCATCAACGTGATGCACCAGGAATCTTGATTCGTCAGACCAGTCCACTTTCTTCCAATCTCAGTGGTCCAATCTCAGTGGTCTTGGGCCCATTTAATGCGTTGTTGATGTATGCTTGTATATCAGTATAGATAGTAATACAAATGCTTTTAATAATACTTGTTATAAATGAAAAATGCCATGCACAGCAAATTTGTTAGGGTGTTCACATATTGCATATTTTTTTCCTAACACAATTATATGGTGAAATGGTTCCCATGGTGATACTGCGTGAATGTGAATATCATGGTTGGAAAGATCTCTCAGCCAATCGGATTCAAGGACCAGAACAAACTGTTTTTGTTATTAGCATCTCCTCATTCTCATTTGAATTTTGTTATTTATTTATTTTTTCCGGTGCTCTTTCAGGGACAAACATGCCTGCTACCTTCGGTCACCTGGCAGGAGGATATGATGCTCAGTACTATGGTTACCTGTGGAGTGAAGTCTTCTCCATGGACATGTTCTATGCCCGCTTCAAACAAGAAGGCATCATGGACCCTAAGGTTAAATTAACCTACAGTGCTTGTGAATCCTTTATGTAAATGTCATTTGGATGTCTAACTCCTGTTTCTGCGTTTAACAGGTGGGTCTGGACTACAGGAAGTGCATTCTGAAGCCTGGAGGATCTGTGGATGCTGTTGACATGCTGAAGAAGTTCCTGGGAAGAGAACCCAAGCAGGATGCTTTCCTCCTGAGCAAAGGACTTACGGTTGAGCTGGAGTCGGGCAAGCCATGCGCCTGCTGACTGCCTAAATGTAGGCTAAGCCCTTAAAGTCTCAGACTGATACCTCCTAAAAAAAAACCCTACACTTGTGCAAAGAGCTTTCATTATGACGGTTTGCAGCATTGTTTTAAAATGGAAAATTGTATTGAAATCTGTCCGAAACCACAACAAAAAAACATCCACAAATGACACTCTTGTTGCGTTTTAACTGTTATCTGTGGAGCATAATGAATTCCCTGTGGAAAATGGCAGGGAACTGCTTCAGTGCACATCATATTACATCAATAACACATCATTGGGATGATGTCACATACGGGATACCAGCCACACGATTAACAGCCGGTCACCCGGACAGTGTTATCTCTGCGTTTTAATGGGTTAATCTCACAAACATATTTCTAGTTGTGCTCGATTCTAAAATGTTTATTTTCAATTTGTGTGCAGTCTCTATAAAATACTACAAAAAATGTTTATCCAGTAATAACAAATGATGGGAAAATCATGAAAATGCATTAGTGTGGAATACAGTATATGTAACCCTAATCTGCAATGTTTCTACATTTATTTTTATTTTGTGGAGGAAGGTAGAATTAGGGTCACACTTTATTTGGGGAACAATTCGCATTATGAACTATGACTTTTGCATCAGCAAATTCTTAATTTGTTGCTTATTAATAGTAAGGTAGTTTAGGTATGAGGTAGGATTAATGGATTTAAAATAGGGTCATGCGGAATAAAACATTAATATTGCTTTATTAGTATTAATAAACAGCCAACATTAATAAATTGTGTAGCTGGTATCCAGTCACATACGGGATACCAGCCACACGATTAACAGCCGGTCACCCGGACAGTGTTATCTCTGCGTTTTAATGGGTTAATCTCACAAACATATGTGCAGGTCACAGTCCACCCCAAAATAAAAACAAGAAATTATATTTTGCATAAAGATGATTTTTCTTTTTTTCTATCCTTTATTTTTTTCCACCTTTGGTTTTGTAAAGCCATATTAGAACACATTTGCCCACCAAGATTTTACATTACTGTAAAGCTGGACATTTGTCTTGAGTTTATTTTATAATTACCTTTTTTCTTAATGGCCATTCTATAAACTTATAATACACTAAGGGGTAACACTTCATTTTGATAATCCACTGTAGACATTCTGCTGATTCTAAGTAACTTTATAACTACACATTAACTAGCAGTCATTAAAGTATCTGTAGACTCTCGTTAATATCTGCTAACACTTTATTTTGATAGTTCATCAACAGACATTCTGCTGACTATAAGTAACTTTGACTATATGTATGTCAACTTATTCTACTAACCCTAACCTAACTGTCTACTAATGCTGTATTGATCACTAATGGGAGTTAGTTGACATGTAGCTGCAAAGTTACTTATTAAATTTAGTATAATGTCTAAAATGGCCTTGACTATTAAAATAAAGTGTAACCCAGTAATGTTTACAGTGTGAATTTTTAAAATACAACAGTACAACACATACTACCTCACTGTATAAATAGTACATTTTAAATGTTACCATTTCTGTTATACCATTAGTGTTATTTTTATATATATATATATATATATATATATATATATATATATATATATATATATACATACACACACACACACACACACACACACAGTAAATAAGATGGGTTTAATAGAATATTGAAACTAGTAAAAATAAAACTTTTTTTTGTATTATTTTAATATATTACATAAATGTTGCACAATCTTGCCTGGGGCAGAGTAAGTTTTGATTGTGACTCGTATCATCAACCTGACACCTGATTCCTCAGTGAGTGCAGACTTGGGTTATTCTCTCTCAGGACTGAATGGTTCTGCGCACAATAGAGAGGCTTGAAACAAACAACACAGAGTAACAGTTAACACATGCAGAGGTTCAGCTAACAGCACAATAAAATCACCTGCTTTCCTGGCTTTGTGCTCCGTTTCAGTAAATTAATATCAGTACTTGTCATTTAAAATCATTTTATAATTATTTGTATCGAAGCAAAATGATTCCACTGATATTCGATTCATAATTATAAATGAAAAGCAGCCGTTTATGCTTTTATACACTTCAGGTTAATTAAACATGGGGCAGCTGCTCTTGGTCTCCAGGGTCTGATCTCTGCTGCAGGCGGCGGGTCGTAAACACCGGGTCTCTCTCGGCCTTCCTGATCTCAGTGGATAAAATGACGGGCGCAGAGGAGAACAAACAAATGAGCTGGCGTGCTTCGCAACAGAGCTGTTTTCTTTTCCTTCTTGCTGTGGAAAACATATTTTTCATCTAATTAATATTGGGCTTTCAGGTTCTTTTTTCACGTCTCAGACTAAGCAGTGATGATCAGTAGATCTAGAGCTCTTTGTTCAGTGCTGTAGAGTCCCTTTGGGTCGCTAAGATTTGGGTGGGTTATGAGGACAGGCACCCAGGCGATCATACTCAGGATTTCTTGAGGTGTGTTGGTCGGGATGGCTGTGGTGGAGATGGGCGAAGCTCTTGGGTTGGAGGCTCTGCGGGGACAGAGCGCTGATGCTCTACAGCCTGTTTCCAGAATGGTGCGGGTGTTCATCAGCTCCACACACTCGGGTAAGGCTTGCACTGCTTGTTTATTTCCCTTACCTTTGTCTTTTGCGGAAAAAAAATCTCTGTATTTCAAGGTCATGGAAAACCTGGAAATATTAGGGAATTTTGAATTGAATTTAAATTGCATTGAAATTACCAATCTTTAAAAAAAAGTAATGGTGATTTTTCTAGTTGTGCTCAATTCTAAAATGTTTATTTTCAATTTGTGTGCAGTCTCTATAAAATACTACAAAAAATGTTTATCCAGTAATAACAAATGGTGGGAAAATCATGAAAATGCATTAGTGTGGAATATATGTAAGCCTAATCTGCAATGTTTCTACATTTATTTTTATTTTACGGAGGAAGGTAGAATTAGGGTCACACTTTGGGGAACAGTTCGTTCTATGAACTCTGACTTTTGCATCAGTAAATTCTTAATTTGTTGCTTATTAATAGTAAGGTAGTTTAGGTATGAGGGTAGGATTAAGGGATCTAAAATATGGTCATGCAGAATAAAGCATTAATATTGCTTTATTAGTATTAATAAACAGCCAGCATGCTAGTAATATGCATGTTAGTAAGCAACTAGTTAAAAGTGAGAATTGGTCTGTAAAATAAAGCGTTACTAGAAGTGTTTAGTGTACTAATGTTGAAATATTGGAATAGTCCTGATTAATCGAGGTGGTCAGGTATTTTCTAAAATGATGCAAAACCACACAAAAGACATTAGGCTGTATTAGTCAATCAATTTTCAAAATAGTGCTCTTGGTTTTGAAATAAGCATAATCGTGTAATAAGCAAGATAATGTACATTTATATCACAAAATGAATTCCTTAAAGGACCTGACATTAATAAATTTCATTTATTTGACAGACATGAAAAATGAGAGGAATGCATTTTGGGAGAAGGCCTATTCTGAGTTGCAGGCACACTGTCAAAGTTTGGGTCTTGTCTTTGAGGTTTGTGCTGAAAATATATTTGCAGTATAGTTTAATCCTGGTGACAAAGGTAAAAACTGTCTAAAATTGCATTACATTTTTATTTATTGGACATATGCACTGTTCAGAAAGCATTTTTTGTTTTTCTTTTGTATGTTTTTTCTGTCAGGTAGTGGATTTCAGATGCGGAGTACGTGACATCTTCACATCTGATCACTTGACAACTGAACTGTGCATTAAAGAAATCGAGTCCTGTCAGAGAATATCAGATGGCCCAACTTTTATTGTATGTTTCACCAGCAACCTGATTTTATCCATATCTTTTGGTCATCATACTTGTGTTGGTTCTCTGAGCATAAGTGTAATACTGTATCTATGTTTATCTTCTCAGGCTCTGCTCGGTAATCAGTATGGCCATCGCTCCATCCCACGCCTCATACCAGAGACAGAGTTTGAGTTGTTGCTATCAAAACTCCATAAAGATTCAGAGAGTTTAAAGCTCCTTAACCAATGGTTCTCCAAAGACAGTAACTCAGTCCCACCCACATATATCCTCCAGCCAATCACAGATCACTATCCTCATTACAATGACAGGGGCTCTGAGGGCGGACAGTTGCGTGATGATGACGTCATATCCTGGAATCTGACAGAATCACGAATGCTGCAGGCTCTCCGCACTGCTGCCCAACAGGCTGAGAGAGAAGGGGATATCAGTGTTGACCAAAAGCATAAGTTTTTTAAATCTGGTGAGAGACTGTGAAACTTTCCATGAATATGGTGCAAAATAAGGCACAAATATTTTTTTCTCATTCCGGACCTGGAATGACTTTTGTTTACTTAAAAGGTGTTATTCAATTTCAAATTTTCCTTTCTCTTTGGAGTGTTATAAGCTGTTTGTGCATAGATAAGATCCCTAAAGTTGCAAAGACTAAAGTCTCAAACCCAAAGAGATATTCTTTATAAAAGTTAAGACTTGTCCACACCCTCCTAAAACGCCTCGTTTAAACACACCCCCATGTCTACATCATAATGTGGGAAGATTTACATAACACCACAAAAACCACGCAAAGAAGGAAGGTAACTTTTATTCTCGCTGTAGTATTTTTGCTGCTGCTGCCGCCATGTCGTGGAGATGCTGTGTGTTTCGTTGTGAACGCCAAACTACTTTGTTTGGCCTTCCAAAAGAGGACACAACTAGAAATCAGTGGTTAAGTTGTATTTACAACACTGTTACAGAACAGTTCAAACCAAATTTTTGTGTGTGTGCAACGCATTTTATGGAGGACTATTTCCTGGGAGAGTAGCCTACTATGTGTCTGTGCACAAAAAGGTTGTTTCTATGAAGTGGGGCAATTCCAACTTTGCAAGGACAGTCTGGCGCAGCCTGTAAGTACATTTTCATATTTAAAGAATTTGCCACTGAAGATTCAAACGTGAGTTTTGAGCAGTGTAGAGTAGCGCTTGTTGTTTGTCATTTCTCCGATGTTTATGCTGCGCGATACGCAATGCAATGCGTAAAAACACGGTATAAGTCATTATAATCAGTAATTATGTCCCATTGGATGCAACAAATGCCTCGTCTGTAATGGGTTTTATTGGTTTTGTCTCATCGCGCCGGGACGCAGCATCACAGTATGGTAAGGGGCGTAACATTTCTGTCACACACTTGAGGTATTCAGCCAATCACAATGCACTGGATAGCTGGCCAATCAGAGCACACCTCGCTTTTCAGAATGATGAGCTTTGTAAAAATTGACGCCTTTCAGAAAGGCAGGGCATAGAGGAGCAACAATAATGTACATTATGTGGAAAATAATGTTTTTTAATGTTTTTTTTTTTAAAACCGCATAAACAAATTGTATTAAACCAAATACACAGCATAATGTTCTTTTTAGCAGCGTCATATGACCCCTTTAACTCTGCAAATAGCACACATCCTAAAAAATGTGACAAAACATGTTGTTCTTCCCCTGGTGGCTGGCTGCAGTACAGCCCATAAACCTCATCCTCTCCATCTAAACAAATGGGAAGTGAGACAAACTAAAAAATCAAATTGCACTACAAATAAATTTGTCTGTCATTCAGGTGGTTCTAATGATGCTGATGTATGTTCAGTTGTTGTTGTTGTTGTTGTTGTGAACCATATTATGTGGAGCCATAATTGTGTGCTTGTAAGTGAGTCTGCAGGAGTTTGGGTGGGACTTTAAAACCGCGGCTCCACCTGATCACTACTGCAAGAACAGTGATTGGTGTAATGCATTACTAAGTAATTAATTACTTTTCATTTGAAAAAGTAAAGTAGGTGATTACTCTTAATCTTTCTGTTATTTAATAACAATTAACATCTTATGTTAAAATGTATGTTTTTAATGTAACCTCCCTTTTGGTCAGTTCAAGAATAATTTATGCAGTTTTATTTATTTATTTTAAAGAATTAAAAGAGTAGTTTCTTGTCTACCCTTGTATTTTTCAACTGGTTGAGGTTGATGATGGATTAGAAAGTAATTAGTAATAAGTAATGCAATACTTCTTAGAGAGAGTAATTGGTACAGTAATCTAATTACACGGTTGAAGACGTAATTAGTAGCTTGTGATTAATTGCATTTTTAGAGTAACTTACCCAACACTGGCACAGACAGGTTGTAAATGAAGTCACCAGCGCTAAAGGGTTATAAAATCTGGGACATGAGTCCTGTCTTAGTTTTTATATTTTAATGATTATCATGCTTTTTGTGTATTTTATAGTCTTAGAGTATGAGATGGAGCACGGCTTTCTCAAGACCCAAAAGGATGCATCAGCGGTGCTGTTTTTCCGTGAACTGCCTCGACTCAGTAAAAGAGACTGCAAGAAAAACTTTGCAAAGTTTCTTCTAGACGTCACAGCCGATGGCTTGTTGGACACCGAAGCCCGGGAGCTCTTGGCCAACCTGAAGCAACGCATCTGCAACACAGGTCGCCTCCAACCTCTCTGCATGGAGCTCAGCAAAGGAGCTATGGACCCGAGCCGCAAAGAACACAAGGAGTACCTGGGAAAACTGTGTGAGCAGGTGACATCCCAAATGAAGGAACTGATCAGCAGGAATGCTCTGCAAACTTCAGGAACTTGCAGCACAGTAGATCCAGGATGGTCTTGGTTAAAACAGGAGATCTTCCATCACGCCATGCTGAGCAAGGAGAAGTGCTCCGTGTTTAAAGGAAGGGACAGCATTCTGGGAAAGATCAGCATTGCCATGTGGGAGTCCACTGAGGCTTGCCACGAACCCCTTCTGGTTCATGGACCTTCAGGGGTCGGTAAAACGGCTCTGCTTTGCAAACTGGCACAGGAAATGCGAGGCGTTGTTGACCATCGGGGAGTTGTGGTGCTGAGGTTACTGGGATCATCTCCACTCAGCTCGGATGTTGACTCTGTTCTCAGAGGTGTTTGTCTTCAAGTGTGTGGAGCTTTAGGGTTGCAGTTCCCCTATCCACATATTGCCAACGTGCATGAAGAGCTAGTGCGTTTTTTCCATTCCATGCTGGAAGACGTGTCAAAACAAGGAGACACACTCCTACTCATTCTGGACTCATTGGACCAGCTTTTAGAGGCAAAAAAACCTCATAAACTAGACTGGATACCTAAAGTGATCCCTCCCAATGTGCAACTTGTACTCTCTATTTCTGATGACTATGTTGAGAAATGTCAATCTTTGGTTTCAGCAGAACAAAACATCTTTAGAGTGGAACTTCTCACGGACGATCAAGGGAAAGACATTATTAGCGCCTACATGAGTGCAGCTGGACGCAAGCTGACCTCAGAACAGTTAGACACCATCTTAAACCGCTTCCAGCAAAGCAGAAGCCCTTTGCATCTGAAACTCATGCTAGACACTGCCAAACAGTGGTCCTCCTGCACCTCCATGTCTAATGTTCGCCTGGGCGTCTCTGCACAGGAAGTGATGACACAGTTTGTGGAGTCACTTGAGGAGAATCATGGGAAGAAGCTAGTTAGTCATGCTCTGTGCTTCATCTTGTTATCAAGGCAAGTCATATTTTGATATGTTGGTTTTAGGAGGATCTAATATGTTAACTTTTCAATGACAGATTATGAGGATGCTTTGGTAATTTAGTATAATGAAGTCTTTATACTGCCAAGCTTTGCCACATCCAAATTACATGTAAAAATGTAATGGCGCATAAAAGATGCACAATGCTAACCCTAACCCTGTATTAATATATTTTGTTTTACAATTAAATGAATTCATTTGAAATCATTTTATGGACCTTGGTGGTAGAGCCCTTCATTTCCCAGAATACTCTTATTTAATCAATAAATTAGACAGATCCGTGGTATTGATGTTAACGTAGGCTATTTTTGTTTTTTAATTGTCAAATGTTTTATTTCTTTAATTGTTTTTATTTAAATGTTGAAGTATTAAATACACACACACCAAATGTCCTCAGTTATACTGTGAAATACTTTGACAACCCACTAGTGAGGACATTTTACTAGTCCTCACTGGTTAAAAAGGTATATAAATCAGCCAAAATATGTTTTTATTTAAATCTAGTGTGCACTAGTTCTGCATGGTTTTGTGATTGGTATGTGTAGGGCTAGGTATGGAAGCCCGTTTCTGCCACTGAATAAAAAATAAAACAAGGTAATTCCGAATATATATATATTTTTTAATCTCACAATTCTGACTTCTTTTTTCTCTGAATTGAGAGTTCATATCTTGCAATTCTGACTTAACATGCAATTGTGAGAATTATGAGATATAAACTCGCAATTCTGAGAAATAGAGTCAGAACTGCAAGATATAAAGTCGCAATTCTGAGTTTATATCTCGCAATTCTGACTTTCTTTTTTTCTCACAATTGCGAGTTATAAAGTCAGAATTGTGAGATATAAACTCGTAATTCTGTAAAAAAAAAAAACCTTCAGAATTGTGTCATTATCTCTCAATTTTGACTTCATAACTACTGAAAAAAAAAAGTCAGAATTGTGAGATAAAAAGTCGCAATTACCTTGTTTTATTTTTTATGAAGTGGCGATAATGGGCTTCCATAGGTAGGGGCTGCATTAGGTGATGGAAAATATTATTAACCAGATATAAAATTAATATTAAAATTAATGGATGTCTATATGATGTAATATATGATGTCTATATGTAATTATTTGTTTTTATATATATTTAGAAGTGGTCTGTCAGAGGCAGAGTTGCAGGATGTCTTGTCTTTAGATAATGACGTTCTTGCTGAAATCTATAAGTACTGGCTTCCTCCAAGCCACACACTCCTGCGCTTCCCACGACTTCACTGGTCTCGTCTCCGGCATGACCTGACAGCTCATCTGATGGAGAGATGGGAGGGCGGTGTTATTCTGCTGGGTTTCACCCACAGGTAAAGGTTTGCTTAGACCTTTCTGTTACCACTGATGTATTCAGAATTTTCCCACCAGTCAAGCAACATATTAGAGAAAGTCAGAGTGCTTCCTATGCCCTTTCTAACTCAGCCTTTACTTTTCTTAGGCAGTTCGCAGAGCTGGTAAGGAAGAGATATTTATCACGCGATATGAAAGCAGACATGCACGCCATCCTAGCCGAATATTTCTTAGGACAGTGGAGTAAGGGGCAGCTCAGGCCCATCCTTCTGCCCTCACTAAGTACGCTGCTCAATGCTGACAGAAAGGTATTGTTCAAGGTCACAAAATTAGCACTATGTCAAATATGCTTTAGATGCTAAGTAACCTGTATTTTTGATGGTAAAACATGCTGTTTTTTTCAAGTACCACCCCAGCCCTTGTGGTTCACTGGAGAAGTCGCCAATATGCGGAAGCTTCATGAACTGCCCTATCATCTCGCTCATGCGGGCAAATGGGAGGAGCTACACCAGTCAGTGTTCGGTGAGGTTAAGATGGGAATAGTTACATTCAAAAATAGCCAAATCTGTTGGATATTCTCTTGAATGTCACATTGACAGCTGTTATGTATATATAAACATGTATGACATGTATAAACAAATATATAAAAACATGAATGTGCATTTATTCTCACAGGCAGTGTGGACTGGTTATGTTGTAAAACTCTACAGTGTGGCGTGAGCTGTGTTATTCAGGACCTGTCGCTTTGCACTAACCTCACAGACTGTCCTGAGATACAAATGCTGAAAGAGACATTTCTGCTTCTTAAGCCCTCGTTAGATTTTAGCGACGGTCGTGTGGGTAAGTATTGACCACTGGGGCTTTCATAGGCTATACTGTACCCATAACATGTACTTAATAAAGCAAATGTAAATAAGAATTCATTTGTAAGGGGAAATTAAAGGGGTCATCGGATGATTCTTGTATTTTTATTTGTTGTTTTAATTTATGTGTGTTTTGTTAGTGTTTGTACACAACCACCCTATAATGATAAAAATCCACACAGCGTTTTTTTTTTTTTTAATCTTGTTAAGTCATTTCCCCTTTCTCAAATCGAGCCGATCTCAGATAACTGTCTTTGTGACATCACAGACAGGCCCCACCCACAATAGTTTGATTGACAGTGGCGTCTCAGCACAGACTGGACTGGTGTCTTACCTCAGACCCGCCCTGAGTGACTGTCATCAGTCCGCCATTGTTTCACTGCCGGAGCAGATGTAGACAAGACTCCTAAGAGATTGAGGTGTTCTGTTGTTGGATGTAATAATGATCATAGCAGTCGTCATTTACTCCTGACATCTAACACGGTGAATGCGGCTAAAGTAAACAATCCCTCAGAGAGTGGCTTGGAAGAGAGGGGCGGGGTCAGCAGAGCTCATTAACATTTAAAGGAAAATGCTACGAAATGGCTTGCTCAGAAAAGAGCTGTTTAGGACAGGGTAAAAAGGGTGTTGTTTTAGACTACCATTGAGAAATTTTAACCAAACTATGTTACAGACTTTTCATTAAGACCCTAAAGAATCAACTTGTGGAAAATGGGCATCTGATGGCCCCTTTAAGAAATAGGTTTTGGAATTCATTTATTGACCGAAAAAAACAATCACACCAATTCATCATTCTTTAATTTCATTGCTAACAAATCAAGAAATCTGCCACAATATAACACATCTTTCAGTATTTTTTATTTTTTTTAACTGAACCAATTCTTCTATCTCCCGCTTCTATAAGATCCCTCACTTTTGGTCACGGAGATCTTCGCCAGGCTGCAGGGCCTCGCTGATCTCTACCCCTCCATGATTGGTCAGCTGTGTTCTCAGTGCATGGACTGGTTTGGTTCCTGCACTGACCCAGTGCTTGTGCCCAAATGCAGCTTCTTTCAGGCCCCTGGGGGCCCACTGAAGAGCACACTCACGGGGTTCATGAAAGGTGACCCAAAGGAGCTCAGTATTGGTTTTGTTTAAGATTTTCGAGTAAAAACCCCTCAACACACAGTGGGCCTCATTCATGAAACATTCAGTTTACGCGTAAAATGGACCTTCCCGAAAACTCTCCTCCCAATGCGCAAATACTTCGTAAAGGTCAGATCTGATAGTTAAATGTGTGTTTTTAAATAGGGCGCGCATGCACGCTCATTCACAATTAGCATATTCCCCGCCTATGAATTACAGCTACGAAAATTGCGTATCTAGGAATGGTGTGGAATCCTTTGGACTCAATTCTTAGGTTTGGCAAGTTATATTGCAACAATGTATAAGAGACTAATAGGCTATATGCCTAACTATAAATGAATAAATTATCGTCTGTCCACCAGAGCATTTTCGGCCAGCTGATATAATGCCTGGTGCTCTTCTGAAAACGACCAGCTGGTGGTGCTTGCGAGAGTTTTGGAGGCACTGCATTTTTCTGGAGTGATGCGTTGTTTGATATGGTTTGGAATATTCACAGCAGTAACATTTTACAAGTATCTCATTTTGAAGAATATTACTGAATATAAAAATGCAGTAACCAGTAATATTAACTTCTCCATTGTTGTGTTGTACAAGTATGATGGTTGGTCAATGTGGTGTTTGTCCCGGCCCTCCTCCACTGTGATTGGACGGCTGTGTAAAAAGGGACAGTGACGAGCTATGCATTTTACACAAATTTAAAGAGTAAAAAACGACAGGGCAAATTAACTTGTTAAATATTGTTATAATACATAGTGCATAAAAATGCAGTGTCATCAGTTTGTCTAAAAGAATACAGAACGTTTGAATGTTTTATGCACCATTTACACATGGTAGGGAGCACGTGTAAATTTCTAAAAAATTAAAAATACGAACATTTTCATGAATCTGAAAATTTACGTCAGAACGACTTTCCGAATGATTTACACAAAAATTAGTTCTGCTCGTGTTTCATGAATGAGGCCCATTCTTTTGCTGATCTGCTTAATTAACTTCATATCATTGCGTTTTCTTGACCTTTCAGGGGTGAAGGCCGTCGTGCTGTGCTCAAAGCGAGAGCTGCTGGTAGCAGGTTCAGAGGATGGACTGATTATAGTCTGGAGTCTAAACCATCTCCAGACTCTTCACACTCTTTCTGGACACACTGGTAGGTTCTTAACAATGAAGTTCCGGCAGTAAAAACTCATTCATTTTCTCCACAGGGAAATAGATTTTAAACAATAACTGATAAACATTTAAAGACAGGCATGTTGTGAGCTCTGAGGTTAATTCATTTTAGATGCTTTTCTTGAACCCATCTGCTCAGATTAGTTCAACTTACTTTTAAAATAATCATGTTTATTTGTGGTGAATACCTACATTACCCATAATGCTGTACAGAAAATTCCACCAATCAGAGTTGCAGCAAGTAAAACACACCAAATCTTTAGCTCCGCCCACTCCAATGAAGCTCCGGGTCGGTCTCTGTATGCACTCAAAATACTTAAATATTCAGTATTGTACCGTCTGTTGTCTGTTTTTCATTATATATATATATTTTTTTGCTTCAATTAAAAGTTTGTACATGGAATTCTGGTTGTAATTTTTTGTTTATTTTTTTTTATTTTCGTTCTGCTGGCTAGTCAGGCCACTAATTCAGATATTCATATATATATATATATATTTTTATTACATTTTGATTATTCTTATTATTTTTATTTTTTTAATAGAACAGAACAAAATAGCCCTGGTGTAAGATGAGCCACACAGTCCCCAGTGAGACATTAATGCCATGCTCCCTTAAGAGTGCACACTTCAGTTCCCCCATAGTTCCCTCAAAGAAAGTTGCTATGCAACAAAAATAGCACTCTGCTATGGGAGGTGTGCAGTTATATGGTGTTTCACATTAGAGTGTTGATTGCAGCATGAATTATAGCACACTCTAATGATGAATCAGAATTCAGGAACGTTACTATCCCTTTTATTGTGAGTGTGTGCGTGTCTGTGTGTGTATATATAAATATATATAAGCTCTTTCTGACTTCTGACTTTTATAAGTACATTAATAGTTTAACAAACAGCCAAACAAATAAATAAGGGTCATGGCTAACTTAAGTATAGAAATGTTTGTTCGCCAGTTTTCAAATAGTTTCTATGTGCCTATTAGAAACTTCAGTCTAAATGTTTTAGGGTGAACACTGTTCAAGTATATGAGAATATAAAGACTTATGTTTCTCTTTCTCTGCGTAGCGGGGGTGCTCTCCCTGAAGCTGATGGATAAAACCAGTCACTGTCTGTCTACTGGACTCGATGGCACACTAAGAAAATGGTGTCTGATAAATGGACAGCAGCTTTTCTGTATCACTGATGCAGTGTCTGTCCAAACACACACCCCTACACACGTTCATATGATCGAAGAAAGGAAGATTATCATTACCAACCCAAGCAGCCTAGTATGAAATATTTTAATTTTACTTTTTTTTTTTTTATTAAAGAAACAGTTCATGATATAAATAAATTGTTATAATTCACTCGCCCTCTTATCGTACCAATCCAGGAGCTAGTTGTGTAAATCAGGCCATAATGCCGAGGCTGTTAGCCAAGAAGTTTTATTTTTCAGATTCAGATTTTCATTTTTGGGTTCCTTTAATCTTTTAAGTGACTATGTAGAATGCTGTTAGTTAATATTTTCTCTGCCATCCTTTCCCGTACAGGTTAAAGCTTGGCACTTGGACACTGCAGAGCCCCTGTATGAGCTGACAGCAGGGGTCTGTTCTGTTCTTGGTGTTGTGGGAGATGCAGTAGCATGCATATGCAGTGAGGGGGCGCTCTGTTTTTATGACGTATCCACTGGCATGCAACATTCCCAGACCCCCCTACCCTGCTCTGCTGGACACCACAATCTCACCTGCTCTCTGACACTCTCCAAATACTCCAAGATACTCATTGCTTTTGGGGAAGGCCGTCTCCATTCGGTATGTATCTTGTTTCAATAAAGACCAAGCAAAATGTAGCATTTCAGCTTTATTGGAAGGTCTTTGTGTGTGTGTGCAGGTATGGAGCCACAGTATTGAGTCTGTGGTTGATCTTCCCTCTCCAGCTTTGTTCCTCAGAACATCTGAGGATGAAAAACTGCTGTTTGCAGGTGCTTTAACACGTGTCAATGTCTGATGATCTTTTCTCATTTATCCATTACTCTTGAAGTGTGCATCACTAAGGTCAAACACTTTTCAGGAAATCAAGATATAAATGGCTTACCTCAAAAATATTAGACATCAAAGCATTAAATAAATAGCACTTTACATGAAAAGGGTGGAAAATAAGGCTTATAATAAAAAAAGTAAAAAAAGGACTTTCTTTAGTTTTTAGCATCTTTAGTTTTGCTGTTTGTCCAACTTAGTGGATCAAACTAAATATAATATTGTGTTTTATATTATATTAGCATATTTTGAATATTTACATAGAATTCAATAAATACTAAAATGATATACCTGGAAGGGTAACAGGGTTGTAGATTTAAAAAAATAAAAAAAGTATCAGATAATTAATTAATTATTATTATTATTATTATTATTATAAAAAAAAGATGACTCTGGAAGGCATCAAAACTCACTTTTTCCACCCACATTGTATTATTTATATTATTCAATATTATCATCTATTTTAATAATTAAATAAAATGTAATGAATATTATAATTAAATTACTGAATGGCTAACAGGGTTGCAGATTTAGCCTAATTGAATTTACCACTCAGCTATCTAGTTTAGGACCTTTGTTTTTTTTTTTTTTTTTTTTTTTTATTCGAGACCACATTTTGGTATTTAGTTTCCCATAGCTAATTTATTTTTTATTAATTATTCTTACAATAATTTTGGTGAGAGGGCTTAATAGCTGTGTTTCAATGATTGTAGAATCAGAGGACTTAGGGAAAATACTAAGTATTACTTTTTTTGGTAATCTAAATTAGTTATTCTAAGAAATATAATATAATACGTTAAAGGGGTCATATGATGCGATTTCAGGTTTTCCTTTCTCTTTGGAGTGCTACAAGCTGTTCGTGCATAGATAAGATCTATAAAGTTGCAAAGACTAAAGTCTCAAACACAAAGAGATATTCTTTATAAAAGTTAAAACTTGTCCACACCCTCCTAAAACGCCTCGTTTAAACACCCCTACATGTCTATGTCACGATGTGGGAAGATTTACATAACACCGCCCAAATGTTTACGCAAAGAAAGGAGTATTTTTTATTTTTGCTGTAGTATTGTTGCTGCTGCTGCCGCCGCCATGCCGTGGAGATGCTGTGTGCTTTGGTGTGAAAGTGAAACTACTTTGTCTCCCAAAAGAGGACACAACTAGAAATCAGTGGTTAAGTTGTATTTACAACACAGTTCCAGAACAGTTCAAACCAAATATTTGTGTGTGTGCAATGCATTTAACGGAGGATTGTTTCTTGAACCTACAATGCCAGCTGTTCTGACTCACAACCTGTAAGTATGTTTTCATATTTAAAGAATTTGCCACTGATGATTCAAACGCTTTTGAGCGATGTAGAGTAGTGCTTGTTGTTTGTTGTTTCTCCAATCACAAATACAGACAAATGGTTGAATGTTTATGCAGTGCGATACGCAACGCGTAAAAAGACAGTATAAGTCATTATAATCAGTAATTATGTCCCCACTGGATGCAATAAATGCCTCGTTTGTAATGGGTTTTATTGGTTTTGTCTCGTCGCAACGGGACACATGGCATCACAGTATGGTAAGGGCATAACATTTCCATCACATGCTCGAGGTATTCGGCCAATCACAACGCACAGGATAGCTGGCCAATCACAGCACACCTCACTTTACAGGAAGATGAGCTTTGTAAAAATCGGCACGTTTCAGAAAGGCGGGGCATAGAGGAGAAACAATACTATACAGTATGTGGAAAATGTTTTTTAAACCTTAAACTGCATAAACACATTTCATTACACCAAATACACAAAATAATGTCCTTTTTAGCAACGTCATATGACCCCTTTAAACTTGCTAGTTTTCGGCTGATTGTATTTTCTGTTAAATAAGATTTCATCTACAACACTACATTACTTCTACATTTGTAAACTGTTTGCTTGTGTGAAAATTTTTTCCACTTTTTTCTTGTTGAAGGATGTGACAGAACCTTGTGCGTGTTCCTCGTGACACTGACTTCAATGCAAAGGGTTCTGGATCTTCACCATGACGCATCAGTCTTATGTGCCGTCTCAAGCAGTGAAGGTAGTGAAATCATCACAAGTGCCCAGGATCGGATTGTACGGGTCAGTTTAAACCCTTTCTTCCCATAGAGTTTCATCTGACTGCCATTGTCCCAAACGGAAGTTGATCATCTTGTGCTCTTCAAGGTGTGGAGTGTCACCACAGGAGCCCTGCTGGACTGGATCGGTGTGATGGATTCTGCTGTGTCCTGTTTGGCTGTCCATCAGCGCACTATTATCTCCGCCTCCGTTATTGCCAACCAGCTCAAAGTATGGCAGCTTGACTACAACACCAAGCACAGGAGCAAGTCTTTCATCCCAGCATACTACCCTCTAGTGGCCCTGTCGAAAGACGGTGATACTGTATTCTATGTGAAAGAGGGAAATAAAACACAGGTTTTCACATGGAGCTGCTCGGAAGGTGAAACATGTAATAAGAAGATACTGGTTTTCATTGTTGTATTCATGTGCACGATATCTTTAGCGAATGAATCTCAAATCAAATCTGCAAAAGTTCTCAAGCCAAAGTTGTTCATGTATTTCACAGGTCTGCGGTCCGACAGTATGGACGTGTCCTCAGAAGTGTGCTGTATGGAATTAGCCCAGCAGAAACGTTTACTCTTCTGTGGACTGCGGACTGGCACCATCTTTATTTACCCACTAGACTTTGCCCCAGAAACCCTGTGCCTACCACCTCCAGAAAGCCTACCAATGGTACGCAGCATGGCCATCAGCCCGCGGGAGGACAAAATGGCTGTGGCATATGAGGATTCGGTTTGTCTATTTGAGATTACATCGAGGGACAGTTTCCCCTGTGTGGACGGCCCATTTGAGAGGTACTCCCTGTGCCTGCTGCATTCCCCTATCTCTGCCATGGCTCTGCTGTCTGACTGCAGGCTCCTCTATGGGACATTTGGTGGCGAAGTGGTGATCTACGACTTTAAGAGTGCCACAGCAGCCGAGTTGGATCATCATGGTGCAGCCATAACCTGTATCACTATGAGCAACTGGGATGCACAAGCATTGATTGGCTCTCAAGACTGCGTTCAGAAGTTGTGGAATCTGAGTCCCGTCTTGCTGAATCACACCATGGAGTACAAGGTGAGGGTTTGCAGGTTGCTATAATTGACCGAGTTTTTTAAAGAGTTTGTTGCTAGCATGTTTTTAAGCTAACAACATTATATTCATATGAGCTTTAGAGGGGTTTTGACCACTTCTTTAGCTGGTCAGGCTGGGACACCAGTTTGACCAGCTTAAACCATGGCCATCTTAACAATGTGATACTTGAATAAACATAAACTGTATGTACTCATAAACACCAGGTAATATAGTCTATCGAACTATTATTTGTCTGTGGTTGGGTCTATTTTGTCTCAGTTTACAATAAATGTTATTAGCGTTTGTTGTTAGCATGATGGTAAGATAATAATGTGATACTCGAATAATCATAAAATGACATTAAATAAACATACCAATTAAAATAGTCTATTGATTTTTTTTTTTTAAACTCAATCATGTTGCGAAAACCGCAGATTCAGAACTAATGAAGTCATTAAGAAGTATTTTTTTCTTCAGTGTGCTCTGCATTTGGAGCAAGCCTATGACTACGTATAATTCTGTCAACAAACAACCATTGTGTGAGATTAACAGGGCATGTGTTGTCTTGTTCCATCTTTGGGTTTTTATTTTGAAGGCGTCCTCTGTGCTGTCTTCTCAATAAATGATAAATATGTCTTCACTGGATCCCTGGACAAAACCATCAAAGTCTGGGATGTCTGTAGTGGTGAGGACTGTTCACTGTTGTGCATGTCACCTACTTGTTTAGGACTAATTCTGTGGAAGATTTACTAATAATTTGCTAATGATGTCTTTCATGTCTGATTTAGTTGCTTGACTTTTGTTTGTCATTTCATTACAGGTTGTTTGCTGTACGTCCAGTTCGTCTACTCTCCAGTCATAAAGATGATGCCACACAAGGATGGATTCGTTGCCGTGTCCCAGCATGGCTCTTTCATCAAGGAAGGATTCCGCTGTCCAGACACCCTTAAACCTGGATACAACCCCCTCCGCATCTTCAGAGCACATTACAGAGTTACCTCTCGGGAGAAAAGCCTGAACGCTCCACACACCGTGATCAACGAGCTCCCAGATTACAACCCTGCTCAGTTCAATTTCATCGGCATCGGTTTGATGAAAAGCAAAACATCCAACACATGTGTTCTACTCTAAATATGTTCTAGGTTCCAAACCTCTTACCCCACCTGTGTACAAAATTAGGCTATACTCTAAGAAATCATCTGTATAATAATAACTGGGCAATATATATAGATTTTTAAGCATAATCAAACAATTTGCTATTTATTAATTTTATAGGAATTGAATCAACATTGCAAGTGTTAAACGTAAAGCAGTGTGTAACAGCATGTTCCAAAATATATTTTATTAACATTACAGATAATATAAACAGACAGGCACTGGAAAAACTATAGTTTTTAATATAAGAATGGAATTTAATCACAGCTTTTGCCTTAGTTACTCATAATATAATAAAGAATAACAATCATATTCTTTGCATCTAATTTTAACATGTTATAACTTGGTATTCCAAGTGCAATGCATCGAGTTCCAGTGCCTGCACACGGTGAAGGGCGAGCGTATGAAACCAGTCAAAACTTTCTGTTGTAGCAAAGGGTTACGTTTCCTCTTCTTCTGTTGAACGCTTCTGATTTGGCAGAGCTGTACTGAAGACAGTGACATCATACATATCTGAAGAACAGACAAATCATTTATAAGCCTTGATGCAAAAAGATTTACTTTTGTCTTTTTGCATGTGAATTTAATGTACCTACATATCAGTTATGATCTATAAGAGATAATATGTCTAGTGGCTCAATGTGGGTTTTACTGTGGTCTATGTACATTGGGTGGCTTTATTTATTTTTTCACTAAATAAAACAACTGAGTTGAAATGCTTATATGAATTTGCTATATGTACTTGAAAATTCAGGGCAAAAAAAGCATGTAAGACTTACCTTTTGTATCAGTAGGTTTGCATGGTTATTGACACTTATGTTTAATATTTCTTTATGTTAGTTATTGTTATGTTTTATTTTGCCAAAATCCTAAAACCGGATTTATATCACATTTTCAATGGGCCCCATTGTACTCTTTGTAGCTTTCATTTCATGACATATCTTGAAGGGGAAAAGCAAGCAACTGTATCTATACAATCTATATTTTTAAAATAAGTATGTGTTTCTCATTTTTTTGTGAGAGAGTTAATATAGTTATCAATAATCACATATATAAATTATAATATTTAATACTGATCAATTTTGCTATTCTTACAATATAAACAACAGTAATTAGATTTGCCATCTATGCGTTTTGCTGAAATGTATTCTCCCTCATACAGACAATCTCTCTCGAATATATTTTGAAAATTATTGATGAGCTATAACTTCACCATTCAGTCAATTTAAGAAATCAAAGGAACAGACTGCACAATGCCATGTTCTGTGACCAATATAAACATTTATAAATCAATGGAGAGCCCACATCTATACTCGCCTACATGTGGAAGAACTCCATCCTCCACTCTTTCAGTGTGACACTTATATATATGGCTCTTTTGTATAGTCTTGCACTTGTTTTGAAACTCTTAATAAAGTGCTGTAGGGTTGATGTATTTTTGAAGAAGTTGTGCTTAACCTAAATGCAAAGTAAGGTGAGGATCATCCCTCTCACCAGCAGAAGATTCTGTTTTCCCCACCAGACGATCTCATCCAGACATCCAGTGGTGTAGATGAGCCGACTCACCACACTATTCTTCATCTTCTGGGTCTCATAGCCACACATAGAGTTGAACACAGTCTACACAGAAATGGATAAGCAGTTCTTGTAAATTGTATTAAATTTATTAAAAGTGATTGCAACTGTATTATTATCCATTACTAATATTTGATATGACACAATCTGACCTCATTCTTTAGCTGTATGCAGCAGGAGAAGGGCACTCCGTAGGCCTCCAGACTGGGGTTCTGGTCAGATGCGTTGAAGTGCATGTTTTTAGACCAGTCTAAGTAGGAATCCACCCCACAGCAACTGAACTACAGGATATAGAAAGATTCTAGGAAGATCAACAGTGTAATCTTTAACCATTTGCATAACTACACACCATTCAAAAGTTTGGGGACAGCTACTTTTTTTTTTTTTTTTTTTTTTAAAGAAATTAATACTTATATTCAGCAAAAATGCACAAATTTGTTCAAAAGTGACAGCAAAGGCATTTATAATGTTACAGATATCCTTTTCAAATAAATACAATGCTATTATTTTATAACTAACTTAACTGTATTATATAATAATTCTGAAAGAAATGTATCAATTTCCACAAAAATATTAAGCAGTACAAATTCAACATTGATAATAAGAAATGTTTCTCAAGCAGCAAATCAGCATGATTTCTGAAGGATCACGTGACACTGAAGACTGGAGTAATGATGCTGAAAATTCAGCTGCGCATCACAGGAATAAATTATGTTTTACGATTTTAAAATTGAAAACTTATTTTAAATTGTAATAATATTTCACAGTATTATATATGTTTTAATCTATTTTTGATATAATGTATTTTTGTACACTGTATGTATATACATCAGCTGCTCTGTCCTCTCTTGAACCTACCAACAAATATTGAAAGTAATCATTTTAAACATCATATGATTTATCCAAGACAGGATTTGGTCTAAAGTTTGTTCTTGTACCTGAATTATTTACCTTTTCAGAGAACAGAAGGCCCAGCACAGCAGCCGTTACTCGAAGAAGCAGAATGGCCAACAAAATTCCTACAAACTGGGCAGATATGATTACTTTGTACATATATAAAAACCAAAAATCTTACATATGACTAAAAATCAGCTCTGTTGGCCTTGTCACATTCTAAGGGTAAGTACATCAGACCATGTTGAGCAGCAAGGAGATGTTAAAGCATTAGTGAAGATATTATAAAGTAATGCAAATGTTTTATTCAACATCAAGTTTATTTATTTATTTTATAGGTTAGATGATATAAATGGCTAATTCACAATTATAATCACATTTTTTTGCCTTTATTTGTTAAAGATGGTTCTGCAGTGTGACAAATTACATTAAATTACATATAAAATATATGGATTATTGGCATTACATATGAATATACATCTGGTAAGGGTAATACAGTATAATGTAATCGCAAACATAATTTCTCATTCACAGTTAAGTGTTTGCAAGCTTCTTTCATAACAAGAGATGAATGAATGGTAAATGTTGTTTAAATACCTGACTCTTTGGCAGCTTTGGCATAGATTCCAACAGCAATCAGAACAGCACTGAAAACCTTAAACACAACAACACTCATTTGTCTAAAATATCTTCAATAAAACATTTAAATTCCAAACAACATACAGTAGGCACAACATTAAATATAGTTTAATATGCATATTTAATATGTTTTCCTAAAGTGGGCCACTTTTTGATAACCTCGTAATTTAGATGTTACTTAGTCTACAATTCAGGTGTTTTTTCCTCTTTTGTTTTCCTTTTATTTCTTTTCTTTTCTTTTCTTTTCTTTTCTTTTCTTTTCTTTTCTTTTCGTCATTACCTTTAAGGTCCAGCTTAATAATTTGATTTGAGCTCAGTTCATTTATTGTGTTATTTGGAAGGTAGCCTATATTTCTTTAAACATTCCAGACAAATGTCTTTTCAGGTAAAGTCTCTGATTTACAAAAACAGTTATGCTGTATCTTAAAGGGACACTGTTATTTATTTGGCAGTCTATGGGACAGTCACAAGCCTCCTGGTTTTCATCCAAAATATCTTAAATTGTGTTCCGAAGACGAACAAAGCTTTTACGGCTTTGGAACAACATGGAGGTTAGGTTAAGTGATTAATGACAACATTTTCATTTTGCGGTGTAGTAACCCTTTAAATCAGCCAAAATAGCCATAACGATTTTATCGTTTAAAGAAATAGTGTCCCTAAAATGGTCATTTAAACCCGTTTTTATGGTTTGAAAATGTAAACGACCCACTTTACCTGATGGCTCACTTTACCTGAATTCACCATACATTTAGGAAAGAAACACATCTTTCCCGCATATAACAGTAACTTTAGTGCTCCAAATATCAGCAGACATAGTACACTGATTACACGCTCTTAACCAGAACGCATACCTGTCAACCCTCCCGTTTTCCCCGGGATTCTCCCGTATTTTACCATTCTATCCCGCTATCATCCCGTTTAAACACTTTCCCGTATTTCTCCCGGATTTTAAATCTTTCTTTTAAAATGTTTGCTAAATTCGTCTCCGGTAAAACTCCCGTAATTTGTATGGCCCAAACCTCATTATATGAATAATCACGTCAACAAATTCCAAGGTTGCCCAGTTGCCAGATCTGGTATGGAACGCATCCTTTTCACACAATCGACACACACAAACCCATTTGTCCCTTCAACTTGGCAACCTACAACAGTGACGGATCACTGTAGAAACGGGACCGGAGGAGAAGACTCGGGTGGTGCTCCGGTGAAAGAAAGAAACAAATATATATGCAAACTGAGATATAGCGTACACTTCAAAAGACTCTGGGTTATAATTGATTAAATATGAGCGCTGCAAGTTGCAAAAGCAGGTGCTGCGCGGCTTTGTTCACTGCGGTTACCGGGCAAATGGTTATAGCCTATTCCTGGCGAAAAGCGACAGAAATAAAGAGAGAATGAATTAGCATTTTTCAGTAAGCCCTTCTGCTTTTTTTTAGTCCAAATCCAAAAACGAGCCTCATTTTGAAGCAGAAAACACGCAGTTTGATATAGGCTAGGCTACACGCAGTTAAAATAATTGTTTGATGATAATTGTGTAAATTAATATAATAAATTAATATAAAATAATAATAATGTAATATAATATAATTATACCCCAAGCATTTACAGATATTGATTATTGGCAAGGATGTTAGTTGTAATCACATAAGTTAAGTGATGATCAAATTAAAGTAAACTAGAGTGGCCTAAATGCATTTTAGTAGAATTTAAAGCGACAGAGCATCCTCTGATCCTCCCGCAGACTGACAGTAAGCGGATTGAGTCAGCCTTCAGTCAGCGAAACTGTCATGATAGCATTCAGACACCTGTCTTTCAGTGCATAACATTACTCTTTCCTCTTCAGCCACGATGCTTGCCATATTTACAAAGATCAAAGACCGCGTCGAGGCTTTTTTGAACGAGAAGAATATAGTCACTGACTGTCTTAATAAAATCGAAGAAAAAACAGGAATCAAGAAACGTTATTTAGCGCTCGGTAAGTCCTCATTTTATACAAAGCACGTTTCATGTTCTGCATAGTTGTTGTTGTTTTCAAACAAAAAGTAGCCGTATTTATGCAGTTATCTGTAATATTGATGTAACAGGTGCTCAAGTCAGTCGAAGCTGCGTCATACAGTATTATTGGCATGCGAAATAAATGACATATCATTACTAAAGACAAATAATTTCTCTTCATGAAGAGAACAGAAAAGAGAAATGAAAGAGCTGAAATGCAGGAATCATTTTTTGAATAATAAAGTTCCTCAGAAGGAGATTTGGTGTGACGTCACTCAACACGTGACTTCGCCTTCATCCCTCAACATCTATATTTACATTGAATATTAGTGCTGAAGATTACTGCACTTGAGGCTTCACCCAAAAACAGCTACACACACTTGCATAACTACACACTCTATACTGTTCAAAAGTTTGGGACTGCATTTTTTTTTAAAGAAATTAATATTTTTAGTCAGCAAAAATGCATGAATTTGTTCAGAAGACATTTATAATGTTAGATTTCCTTTTCAAATAAATATTATTATGGTATTATATAACTAAATATTAACAAATTCTATTATATAAATTTCTATTTATCAAATAATTCTTATCTAATTTCTAATAATAAAATAATTTTTATCAATTTCCACAAAAAATATGAATCAGTACACAATTGTTTCTCAAGCAGCAAATCAGCATATTAGAAGGATTTCTGAAGGATAATGTCACACTGAAGACTGGAGATTAATACTGAATGTTGAAAATTCAGCTTTGCATCACAGGAATAAATGCCATTTTACAGTTTTACAGATTTCACATGTGCTTCTTCAGTTTGTTCAGCTGATTTAGGAGGATTTATGATTTTCTCCCGTCAGGTGCTGTTGGTGTGACTGGAGCGTATTTATTATTTGGATACGGCGCTTCTCTGCTCTGTAATCTGATTGGTTTTGTGTATCCTGCATATTACTCGTGAGTTATGTGCTTTTAAGGTTTTCCACAAATCAGCAGTTGCCATAACCTACACTGAATCTTTATTATATAGTGTATTATTTTGGTTGCAGTAACTTGTGTTAACTAGGGTATCTTTCATATTTTTGTCTGTTTACATGTTTTAGTATCAAAGCCATAGAAAGTCCTGATAAGGAGGATGACACACAATGGCTGACGTACTGGGTAATCTACAGCTTCTTCAGTGTGGGAGAATTCTTCTCTGACATTTTTCTCCACTGGTTTCCTTTCTACTATGTTTGTAAGGTAGGTAGAACAAGGCCATGCTTTCTCTGACTAATATCTGATTTAAAAGGATTAATTATAACCAGCTTCTTTTTGCTGATTAGCAGATAATAATCTGTAATTCTGCAATATATATTTATATATATATGTTTGTGTGTGTGTGTATGTATATATATATATACTTTATAAAATAATAACTTTATAAAAAAAATAATACAATATATAATATTAGAGGAAAAGCTACAGATTTTACCTTTGGCAACTAACACTAAATCACCAAACTGAAAAAAAGTAAATAAGTAATTAAATAAAAATGAAGCTAAATAGAAAGATTTCTTATTTGTTCTCAATAAGAAACAAAAACTAATGAAAAAATGACAAAAGCCTGTAACAAAATCACTCAAACTTAATGAAAATAAATGCAAATATTTAATGAATACTATAATAGTATATAAATAAAACTAAAATCTGTGTTTTTGTGCTTTTTATTACATTATTGTAAGCCTTGTTTATTTTTTTATAGTTTAAATATTAATGTTTTTAAAAAGTTTAAACACAAATATGATTTTATAAAATGTGAAATATTTTATGAAATATCCTGATACTCTAAAATGTAAACTGTAAAAAATACATAATTTAAAGCTACACACTGTACCTTTTTCATGTTCAAAATTAAAAAATCTAACCCTCCTGTTAAGTGCAAATTTCAACCATGTTTGACCCCAAATGTTTAAATATATCAGTAAATTACTCAGACTGACAAAATAATTTATTTTTATTTACTTACACTTCACCTATGTGATATTTTAAATATTTTTATGACAAAACATAACTTAATATATATAAGTGTATCTTGTGGTCATTTTTCTTTAGACAGAGAATAACCTGATTTTTTTTGACATTGTGGGGACATTTAGTTTGTCCCCACAAGGAAAACAGCTTTTTTTTTTTTTTTTTTTTTTTTGAAATGTTAAAATGTGGAAAGTTTTGTGTGAGGGGTAGGGTTAAAGGAATGAAAATACAGTTAGTACAGTATAAAAATTATTATGTCTATGAAAAGTCCCAATATAATATGGAAACAACAATCATTTTTGATAAATGCTTGTAAAAATATGTGTACAGTGTTTGGAAACACATCATTGTATGAAATGGTATATGCAACTCAGAAAAGAACAAAAAACTGTCCTTCATACGCAGTACAGTAATGAATGCCAAGGCATAAATGATATTTAGCCCAGACATCACCAATTGGGCCAAAAGTGCACAGGCATTTTAAAAACTCTGTAACACAAGATGTGCATGTTTATGAATTCATCTAATATATTTAGCAAAAGAGAGAAATTCTCAAGGTTTAAAAATATAATTATCATATTATTTTTTTTTTAGGTCAATTTGACCCCAGACATCACAGGAGGGTTAAATGACTCATAACTCTGAGTTCATTATAAAACTGTTCCAAACTGCTTTTTTGCTTTGCCCTAAATCACTGTGGTAAGGCCTGTAATAATTATTCACATTTTAGAGTTATTGAAACAAATTTAATAATAAAATGTATGCTTTCATCATTTGTCTGTGCATGTTGCGTCACTATATGCAATAGAAGTAAACTGAAGCCACAACAACTGAAACTCGAATCGAAAAGAGGTAGTTTGGCAAACAAATGGAAAGCGACAGTACCCGCAATAAAACACAAATACTAATTGTAATGTCTGATAAACGTTTATAACTCTCTGCCGCTATAGTCTCTTAACCTGTTCAATGTTAATCATGAATTCTCACACCAGAAAACCGTTCCTTCACTCCCTTGTCCTTTTGTGTGTGTGTTTCTTCTGGTGTTTAGTGCTTGTTCCTGTTGTGGTGCATGGCTCCGGTCTCCTGGAATGGTTCTCAGGTTCTGTACAGGTATGCGGTGCGGCCATTTTTCCTGAAGCATGAAGCCAGAGTAGACGAGATAAGCGGGAAGGCCATGTCAGCAGCTGAGAACGTCACCAGAGAGGGTATGCAACATAAGAGCTGTTCCAAAACCCCATTCTTTACAGATTTCCTGATGTCACCTCATTATTTGTATATGTGAATGTAAATGTTTAAATATTTGTTGTCATCTGTTTAATTTGCTCCTTGTGCTTTCGATGATTCTCTCTGTGTCAGTTCTTCACACTCTGGTGAGAAACCGGGCTGTTGGCCCTGCTGAGCCTGAAGCCAAAAGACTGCCCAGTTCTGCTTTTGTATGTCATCATATTGCTAATAAACCCACATTTGATAAGTCATATGGTTTCCTATGCTTTGACTTCCTCTAAATGAATCTATCTCTCTGTGCTGTCTCATCTTGCATGCCACTGACTGCAGACTGAACCCACTGTTGATTAAATGGTATGTTTTCAGTGTGTGTTTGTGTGTGTATGAGGTGGGAGGTATTTGTTTTAATGGTTATATGTTTAAAAAAAAAAAATTCAATCTTTCTGCATATATGTACACAGGTGGCTAAAGTGATCTGAGGATGGCACCAACATGCAAGAGATGCAGCATCACGTTGAGGACAGACTCATATGGTCTCATCGTAAAGACCTCAGTGAATCGATGCCTGATTTTTAGACAGCTATTGTCAGGAGTTGATTTTTGAACTTTATAGTTTAATAATCTGGTGTATTTATTAATATGTCCTGAACACATCTATTTTTGGCAGTAATTATATGCTCACTGTTCATATAAATTTGTCCAGATTGTATAAATGTATTCAGCAATTAAACATAGCTAAACTGTTGGAAATTCAACAGACAACATTGTTTTGTTTTGTATTCATTGCATCTGTGATCTGATTATTATTATGAAATAAAATGTAAGTTTTCAAATTTCAATAAACTTTTGTAGCCAACATCTGAAAAGAATTCATTTTTCTCACATACCGCTGACATCAGCTTAAATCCTAAAACTGAATGAAATTGATCCAACTGTTGAGTTTTTAGATGAATATACAAATAAAGGTGACTTAACTTGCCAAATGTGCAATAGAAACCATTTTAATTGTCACCATGCTCATTGTTTTTTACTAAGATACAAAAAATAATTATTGTGAAATGTTGAATTAATAATAGTAAAAAACACAGAAGTAAATTATATTTTTATTTGCTAAAATATCTGATTCATAAAAGTACATTTATCAAATTGAAGTATGCAGAACATTATACTGTGTACAATCAATTGTAAAACCTATTTGATTGTAGAACCTGAATAAACTCTCATTTTATTTAGTTGTGAGAGCATTATGGTTAATGAAAGGTTCATATTTTGGTTTTGGGACACGGTGCACTTTCAGATTTAAAACTGTGCAGGATGTTTTCATTCACTTAGAACTGTGTTACACGCTGCATGAAAGGTAATTAAAAAAATCCATTATAGGGGCACTTTAATTTGTAAGTCTGTGTTGCAGTAAAGTGATCTCAGCTTGTGTTTTCCTGTAATAGTTTTATTTTTTTTTTACTGCACCGTTAATGTTTGCTGTTTTCCTCCGAGTCGACAGATGGCGCCAGTCATCATCACCAAGATCTCAGATACAATCGAAGAGTCACGCTCTGAGTCTGACGTGTCAGCTCTCTGCCAAACGAAAACAAACAGTTGACATGTGAAATATGTGTGTTTGTTTCACAGTGTACAGTATGTATCCCCACCAGCCTGAACACTAATGCTTTATTAAGAGCGTCTCCTTGTTGTTCAGGATGAATTTTGGTTCTAAAAGCAAGAAGCGGATGGTTCTGCCGTCCCGACCCGATCCGCCGACAGTGGAGCAGATCACGGAGGACGTGAACCGAGCCTGTCCCACCGATCCGGTGTTCACCGTTTTACCCGATTCTGCGGAAGGTAGCGGACAGACGACATCATTACAGCACTTTGACTTAAAACCTCTGATCTATAATAGAGAACACTATATAGATCAGTCATTAAAACACCCGCTTTAGCACTGCAGTTAAATGAACATGTCTGGAACATAAGACAGTTATTTGAAGTTTTTAGACACTTAAAATATAAACTGTCGCGAAAGCAGATGAACAATTGTAGCCACTATCATGTTTAGCTAGTTTAAAATATGATTTGTACACAAAAGGTTATGATCAGTAAGATTTGTCTCTTCTGCTCATCATGGCTGCATTTATTTGATCAGAAATACAGGAAAAAACTATAATATTGTTAAATATTATAGCATTTTAAAATAATGGTTTTCTATTTTAATATACTTTACAATATAATTTATTTCTGTGATGCAAAGCTGATTTTTCAGCATCATCACTCCAGTCTTCATTGTCACGTGATCCTTTAGAAATCATTGCAATATGCTGATTTATTATCAATATTGGAAACAGTTTTGCTGCTTCATATTATTTTTATTTGTTTTTGGAACCTGTAATACTTTTTTTTAGGATTCTTTGATGAATAAAACGTTAAAAAGAACAGCAATTATTTAAAAATATAGCTAAATCTTCTTGTGAAAAAGTGAAAGTGAAAGTGACGTGACATTCAGCCAAGTATGGTGACCCATACTCAGAATTCGTGCTCTGCATTTAACCCATCCGAAGTGCACACACACAGAGCAGTGAACACACACACACACTGTGAACACACACCCGGAGCAGTGGGCAGCCATTTATGCTGCGGCGCCCGGGGAGCAGTTGGGGGTTCGGTGCCTTGCTCAAGGGCACCTAAGTCATGGTATTGAAGGTGGAGAGAGAAACTGTACATGCACTCCCCCCACCTACAATTCCTTCCGGCTCGAGACTCGAACTCACAACCCTTCGATTGGGAGTCCGACTCTCTAACCATTAGGCCACGACTTCCCCGTAACAATATACACTACTGTTCAAAATTTTGGGGTCAGTTTTTTTTTATAAAAAATAATGCTTTTATTCAGCAAGGATGTGCTTAATTGATCAAAATTGATATTAAAGACTTATATTGTTAGAAAAGATTTATATTTTAAATAAATGCTGTTCTTTTTTGACTTTTAATATCACAGGTTCCAAAAAAAAAAAGAAAAAAGAATGCTGATAATAAAAAAGCATAGAATGATTTCTGAAGGATCATGTGACACTGAAAAATCAGCTTTGCATCACATAAATTATATTTTTAAATATATTAAAAAAGAAAACCAATATTTTAAACAGTAATGATGTTTTACATTATTACTGTTTTTTCTGTATTTCTGGTCAAATAAATGCAGCCTCGATGAACAGAAGAGACTTATTAAATAAACTTTAAAAATCTTACTGATCCCAAACTTTTGAACAGCAGTGTTTATTGGGTAAGACAGGGAGAGATGTTCCCTTAAAACAACATGCATTTATTAAATTGTAACATATCTAGATAGTTAAGCATGTGCAGAATGGTGATGGAGATAAATAGATTGCTCGTTTAGTTGTTATTGTACAAAATGTAAAAGTATTATTAATATAAAACACTAAATTATGGATCCCTATTGACATGACTGGATTTCGGCGGCAAAAGAATCACATTTTATGAAAACAACTTTACTCTTAACTTTTTTTAAGTTGCTGTTTTTGTTACTCGTTTCTATTTTTCCATTTTTTACTTTTTTAGTAATAATAGTTGACTAAGTAATGAATTGCTGGATTACAGAATTGGGTAACACTTTAGAATAAGGTTCCATTAGTTAATGTTAGTTAACTACTTTAGTTAACATTAACTAAGCAAGAACAATCCTTCTACAGCATTTATTAATCTTAGTTAATGTTAATTTCAACATTTACTAATGCATTATTCAAATCAAAAGTTAAGCTTGTTAACATTAGTTAATGCACTGTGAATTAGCATGAACTAATAATGAATAACTGTATTTTCATTAACTAACATTAACAAAGATTAATAAATACAGTAATAAATGTATTGTTCATTGTTTGTTCATGTTAATTAATACATTAACTAACATTAACTAATGGAACCTTATTCTAAAGTGTTACCCAGAATTGTTTTATTGAATATAGAATATGGCACTGCTACTGTTAACAGTGTTGGACATGGGTTTTATCTAGTGTGGCTGCACCTTTGCAAGCATAACGCTAATATTTGGCCTTGATCTTTCAGATCTGAAGGCCAGTTCCAACAACAGTGAAGTGGAGGTGAGATACCTGCAGAGCAGACGTTACATAGAGCTGCATGAGCGACTGCAGGAAGAACGTGGCAATCTGGCACGGCGGAGAGATGAGCTGCGTGCGGCCGGGGAGTCTTTGGAGCACAGCGTGATGGAAGTGAAGAGGAGCGCGCTGTGACAACTCGCACATATCTTTTGAACTTGAGATTTGCTCATTCAGTAGCTGATGTCACTTGATTTCCATGGAAGAGCCTTTCCTCTTGCTGAGCTGCTGTTAGCATTTAGGCTCAGACATTTTAATGCTGAAGTTCATCAGATCTTAATGTTAGTGATATTCCTGGCTGATTCGTTTGTGATAAATCTACTTGGTCAATGTCAATGTGTCAGTGTGTGTTCAGTACTGTATAAGTTGTGCAGTCTCAATGTATTTTTCATTATTTAATGTAATTTACATCTAATTTTCACAATCCAGGCTTCTTGAGTTTATTGATGACAGGAATATTCCAGCATATTCCTCACAGCGTCATTTTCATTTGTATTAAATGGAGTTAAATAGCCTGATTAAGGTTTATTGTCCAAGCAAAAATCCTCAATTTTAAAATGTAAAGTGATTTCTGTGGTATTAGGGCATTTGTTCTCAAGCTGTGGTCTATGATTGGCCGGTAAAAAACTCCAAACTTATTAATAAACTCAGTGAATTAACTGATTGTGTCAAATTTGTGACAGTGTTTCTGTTGTCTCACACATAGCAAAAAACACAAATTGAAATTGTGTATGGCACATAACACTGACTGTAAAATATGCATTATAGGTATGGGTGTGGCATATTTTGAGTTTTGATATTTAGGATAGGGTCATTGGGCTAGTTTGGTTTTTAATTGGCCGTTGCCATAGTGTTGTCACGCAGACCTGGCAACCCTGAAGATAGTCTGAAGGCATCTACCATTGAATAAATTACTTCCACTCAGATAAATAATGTAAGGACACAGGTTTTATGAGAATGTTTATTTGAGGACCCCCTAACCCCTGGCCACAACTGTTTAACTGTTGGTCTACACCACACTCTTTCAAACAACTCTGTGCATCAAATTTTCCCTTTATGTCAATTTGAATTTAGCATTGCATCATATTGCTTAATCCTGACCACCACTGTTAGGGGTCATTACACGTTACACAGAGCTCTGTTACTGGTCAATTTCAATATCTTCAGAGAAAGTTCAAAATTAACGCTTTAATGTGGGAACACCATGGTGTAAAGAACTACACTCACAGCACATCTGAAATACACTGTAGTTCTTTTCATCATTTGCAGAATTTGGGCTGATGTGGGATCATTGACTTTATTTTTAAGAGAGAATGCATGTTTTCTGGCGACAAATTGAGTGAAGCTGCTATATTACAGTTAAAACTAAGCCCATGTAAATACTGCACCTCACCAAATAAGACAAACACTTTTTGTGCTGGCTAATTGGCCATAATCAAAACTATACTGATCATATGTCTACAATATTTGCTTGTATAGCTGCAGTTTTGGCAATAGGCTTTGGTTGAATGGAAGCCATTTTAAACATTCTACAGCAGCCCAACTTAGTGTAAATGGCAAGTATTTATCTCAATCCACAGAGTTGCTACTCGTTAGCTTGCTTTTAAATACTTAAAGCATAACGTGACTACACAAAAAGACATTATGAAAGCATTCAGTAAGCAGGAGTATGTACAGTCACTTAATTGTATTACATACATTTGCTGAACACAACAATTACGACAATCTTATATTCAAAAATGGAAATGTGTGGGCAGAGATTCATGGTTGTACTTACAACTGTAATTTTCAATAAAAAAAGAAACAGCAAAGTCAACATCACGTGTTAACAGTGGTTAAGTGAGTATTTAGCATGCTATTTGTAGCAATGGCAGGATTACATTTTGCCTTCTGGGAAGCATTAGACTACAGTTGTATATCAGTATTTACAACATAACCACTAAATATCCATGACGATTACATAGACATTTTGTGCAGATTTTACCTATTGTAGCTATATTTTCCTGCAGTGATAATAAGTGAAGGCAATAGGCTGTTGAACCTGTCCGTGTGGCATAAAGGCATGTGCATACATGATTCTCATGTGAGAGTACAACAGTCTTTTCCGGGTTGCAGGTGGCACATTGTCTTTTAAAGTATTTGTCACTGTTTTTCGAAGAATAGATTGCATATTGTACTAAATGTGGGCCATAATTTTTATCTGTGGATAACACACTGCGAGACAGTCTCTGTCATGTGTGATTAATTGTCCAAGTAGCACAAGCAGTGATTATTATCACTATACAAAAATATAAAAAAAAACGTGTGGTGCGGTTAGGTTAATGTTGTGAATCCAGTGAGATTCTGTAGTACATTGGTAATTGTTCACATCCAGATTGTTTTTTTTATTTTTTTATTTTTTTCAAATAGGTAAAACTTCTGATGCAAGCGATGGAGAGCATAAAACTCAGTAAATATCCAAGGTAAAGAAAATCATATCCATTACCACCTGAACTTTTACCGCATCAGGAGCATAGTACTTTGTCAAGACTGGAACTGAGGACTGATTACAGATTTTATGCTTCATGTTTTTCCTCTGTCTTTTCTGACGTTGTCTGCACTTGACCATGTGGAGAGCAGCAGACCATGGGGCTGGGGATGTAGTTGAAAGGAGTAACCCTGACAGCTTTACTTGGTGAGCTCTGTCGGAAATGGCCAACACCACCACTGGGGGTACTTTCCACTGATTGAAAGGTGGAGGTTGATGCAGTGCTGTAGGTTTTCAGAGATCCATCCGAATCCCCATCTTGGAGACTATTCCCAAAGGCCATGCTTATTTTCCTGGGGAGGGCCATCTTTGTGGCCTTGTCTGTAATGTTAAGAACTTTTTCAATTGTGGGAGAGGTGCTTGAATTTGTTTTGTTGGCTGAGTAGTCCTCAGTTTGAACAGTTGCATCACTTGTTTTCCGTGATGCTAGAGTAATAGTAGGCCATTTCCCTGGTAGCGGTGGTGGCATCTGTTTGATGCCCTCAGGTGAAGGCAACAGAGGCAGCGCAGTGGGTGGAAGGGTGCTCTTTAATATCTGGGGAACATCCTCATCACGAATCCTTCGCCAGGTCACTCTGTCAGAGTTACGGGATCCAGCTCTCTGTTGCCTCTGATTTGTGTTCCTTTCACTTTTAGCTCGTCCGCTTGAGTCAGAGGATGAAGAGCGAAGAGAGGAGCGGCTGGTGACACGACTCAAGACATTTATGCTTGGTGAGGAGGAGTATCTTTTGAATGTATCCTCCCTCTTTTCTCTTGGCTTTGGACTGGGTGTATTTCTCTGGGAGGCTCTGCAAGGACTTTCTGAGCTTGTTCGCCTAGCTGGACGTTTCACAGTGACGTCCCTATCAATAGAGGTGGCTCTTGATGGGGCCATGCCTTGTCTGAGTATCCCCTGTTCCTGCACTTGTCTTTGTCCTTGAGTCACAGGCATTCTTCTTGGTCCTTGAACTGCTTCCTTGAGCTCCTGACAACGAGAAGAACATAAGAAAACCGCTGGGGCCCCTGGAACTGTTCTTCGGGGTGAGGCTTGCTGTGATGTTGGGACAGAACGTGAAGCAGCATCACGTCTTAAGAATTTTGAGGACTCTTTGATGAATGTCAGTTGTCTGAGAAAACCATTACTATCTGATTCACCACTACTTGAATGACTGGATGTCATGCGAACCAAATCCATTCGATTTGCTGGTAGGATTCTTTTCCCTGACATCTGCGTATTTTGTCTGCTGATGTTAGTGGGCTGGTTGGTTACTAAAGGTGAAATGTTTCTTGTTTGCTTTGATGGATTCTGCATGAATGGTATTCTGACAGGGGATTTCTGTGTTTTCCTGTCTGTAGGAGATTTTGAGTTCTGATTGATGTTTGAAGTGCTTCCTCTTTTGTCCGGTGGACTGCATGGTGCTGAGGCAACCTTCTCTGGACCTTGTTTAATGGTTTGGGTTGGGGAGGTTACTTTTTTCTGAGGATGCCTGGAAGGTGTTGAACTTTGAGATGATCCTGAAGATGAGCTCTTTGGTATCCTGGCAGGTGGCGTTGAGCTTCTTTTGGGCAATGACAACTGAGTGGAATCCATGGGGTGGCCCAGTCTGTGAAGGCTTCTTGACCTGTGTTGAGCTAGATTTGGATTTTTAGGGGCATCTGATTTCTGTATCACTTTTTTAGGTGGTGGTATTTGAGAGAGAGTTGTCTCTTTCTTGGGCGTGTATATCACTGTTCTACCCCTGAAGACCACAGGAAAGTTTGGAACAGGTTTACGAGGGGCAAAATCAAGTGGTTTATTAGCCTTTTTGTCATCTTTGTATACCTTCTTTTTTTTAGGAGTAAAGCTTGAATCAGACATAAATGACAGAACTGATTCAGACTCTGATGAAGGTTCCTGGGACTTTGAAGCTTGTAATTTGGTAATTATTGTATTAGCTCCTTCTTGTATTGCTCTCCATTCAACACTGTTGAGGTCAGAGTCTTTGTCTGATGCCATTTCATCAGAATCTAGTTCATTTACAGGGCTCCACACTGTTGCTTTCTGTTTGTGCTTTTTCTCAGCTTTCTTTTTTCTGGCAGCCTGCTTTTTCTTGTGTTGAGGCATTGCAGATGTTATGCATTTTATCAAAAGATCATCTTCTGAATCCATGCTGACTGAGCTTGGCGAGCTGTTCTCTTCCAACTGGTTGTGTTCTTGCTGTGATTTTGGAGGGCACGTGGGGTTGGATGTTAAATTATGTTTATTCCGTATCCACGTATGCTGAGGTTTTTCATTATGTTCCTCAAATTCTGCATCACTCAAAGAGCTAAGGGAGGAACTCAAAGAGTAACATGGAGGTGCTTCTTCTAAAATTAGATTTTGCTTGATTCTGTGAAAACCCTTTTGGCGGGACTGGTAACTGTTGACTTGATCTTGTATATTAACATTACGTATTACATTAGTCTTGCTTGATTCATAATGTTGTTTCTGTCCCGTCCTATTCATCAGTCCATCCTGCTTGTCCATTTTATGGCAGATGGCCACTTCTGTAGTTGTTGGGTGATGCCTAGACTGAAAGCCTATAGTGTTTTCCTGTGCATGACTCAGGGAGCAGGTTTTGTGATTTTGGTACACCTCTGGATTTTGTTTTCTTATAGGAATATCTAACTGTGGCATGCTTTTTGACAGATTCTGTCCTTGCTTTTGGATTTGTCGAACTGGAGACTGGCTTTGAATCCTTTGCTGGGTCATTTTTGCTGTCATCTCTTTACTCTGAATAAGTAATCTCTGAGTGGGTACCAAATGTCTGATTGTTTTGTTTAATTGGTTTGTGACTTTGTGGGACTGACATGCCATTTTAGTTGGTTTGTGGAAGCGGGAGAACATGCGTAGGTCTTCAATTCTTTTTGCCTCAATATCAACCATATGCTTTTGTGTCTCTTTGTTCCTTCGCCAGTCTTTTATTTCTTTAGTTCTGGGTGGATACTGGAGAGTTTCATCGCTCAAAGAAGTGGTGCTTGAGAAATTGATGGGCGTACCTTCAGCAGAGTCAGTGTAAGAGGAATCATCATGATAGATTTCATTTGAAGACATTCCAAGCTTTTGTCCAGAATACAATTGATTGTTTTTATTCTGTAGCACCATATACACTGGTAATTGCACAGATTTTCGAGTCTGCATGTTGAGAACTTGGTTTGAGAGGTTGGGCATCACAGTTGGCCTTACCTTCTTAAACCTGGAAGGCATGGCAGAATTAATGCACTCTTTCAGAATTTCTATGTCATCATCTGAGTTGCCTTCACTATATTGGTCTTGGTCATCCATGTCCTCTTCTTTTTCAGAATCCTCTAGATCATTGTCTTGCTGGTTAAGCAAAGGAGTAAGTTTGAGCTCCACATCTTTCTGGACATAGTGTTCATGGAGAGGGAGGGCACTCAGACTAGAGGCACATGAGAAATTCTCAATTGGTTTTTCCACAGTGAAATAGATCATTGTGTCCAAATCTGGAGGTAGGTTGAACCTTTCTTTAAAGTCAGCGATTTCCATAAATTTGCGCAAACTGTTCTCCCACTGGCTTCCTACACCACTAAGATTTTGTGTCTCTGGTCCACTCGATTCTGCACAGCATGGAGTTTTGCTGCGACTTGGAGGCATTGTTTGTCCCGGACTGTCTGGTAAGTCACTGGGGCTAACAGTACCACTTATCATTTCACTACATGGATCACTCTGAATAGAGCTGGCAATTGAAGGAGATTCAAAGCTGCCAAGTGAACTGACAGAACTACAGCGGCTCATTACAAGAGGTGTTTCGTGAATGTAATTGTCTGAAGAGCTGGATGGTGTCCTGTCCTCAAGAATTACTGGAGACACTCCTCTAAGGAACTTCTTCTCATTTTTGATTGTACTAGGGATCTCAGTTGGATCAGAGCTGCTGATTTTCTGATCAGTTAATAATAACTGACTGTCACTCAAGTCATCAAGTGTCTCATCCTCTTCATCTTTTCTCTCAACATTCACATCTTCCACCTCTATGATTTCTAATGAGGAGTCACTCTCTAGGTCATTTTCAGTCTGACTCTGTCCATCAAGAGCTCCATCCCCAGAAGACAGAGAAGACAGAGAACTGCAGCGAGAGAAGCATATTGGAGTATTCTCTACAGAATACTTCTGAGGGGTCTCCAGCTGTCCTATTGTGGGGCTTCTTGCAGAGCATATTGGGGAAAACTTGCTAGTACTACCTCCAGTCATCACTGTTGGAGCCCAAGCTTGCCTGCACATTGCTTGAGCTGCCTGAACATTGACTGCAGTTTTTGCAACGCCAAACTTGGCAACACTTTGGATTAGAGGAACATGCTGATAGGAGGGAGACAACTTGACAGTTGGTATACTAGCATCTGAAGACACCTTGGTTGATACAGTTGCAGGTGTTGATATAAATGGTTCTTGGCTCTTCTCTGTATCAGTGGAACCTGAATCAGGCAAAATAGCATCTTTGCTTGTCTCAAAATCTCTTTCAGGGATCTCATTTTGACACATAACTCTTGAAATATGTACACCACTGTTCACTGGTTCCTCATGAGCTACCTTAAGGTCAAGTTTATTTGGACGTCGTTGTTCTGTTGGTTTTGTCGAGGTATGAGTCTGGTTCTGACTGCCACAATAGCCATCGCTGATGCTGCCACTGTTAAGGCTGTCATTGGATAAACTTGAGTTGGCTGTTTTAAGACGCAAGAAGGCATGTGCTCTGCTGAGACGCTCTTTAGGTGAAAAAGAGCTGTTGTCAGAAAGATGACAAGGGGAACAGGAAATGGCTCGTCCCTCGTGAAGCTCATCTGGCCCATAATTCCAATCCACAAAATGATCTTCTGAGCTGAGGCTGAAGCTGTCCTCTGAGGATGTATGCATGGTAATGTCTTCTACCAGTTTGTCAATTTTAGCCACTGTGCTGGTGATCTTCTTGGCTAATTTCTCAGCTGCTACAGTCACTTCATCATCAGGGGGTTGTGACCTTTTATTTTCAGTTTGAAATGTTTCAACGTCTTGCTCAGGCTCTCCCTCTCGCTTACGGGGCTGAGTATTAAGGAAGTTAGAATTGTTCAAGAACATGGAGAGCATGGAGAAGGTTCCAGTGTCCAAGCTGGTTGATACATTAGGTCCCTCATCATCATCAAAACAACCAGAATCTGAGGCGTAGTCTTTTGCTAGGCTCTCAATGTGCCTCAGCGGTTTGTTTATACTTTGATGTTTGAAACGTTGTTTCTCGATTGAATCAAATGTTTCTGCCAGATGCTTTGCATCTAACTCAGCCTCTAATGCTTTCTGTTTCCTCATGTAGAGGGATGGCATGCAGGATCCTGGGGATACAACAGCAGTATCTTTATATTTAAGTGGACGATTTGTGAGGAGGTTTCGCAGAGCTGCTGCACTTCCCATGGCTATCATTTTGTGCTTCGAGTGGATGAGATTGCGCAGCATGCTTACAGCTCCAAGATCCCACAACAATTCCTGGTCCTTTGGACTTCGTGCAGACAGGTTCCAGAGGGTTCCACATGCATTACTCACAATGGTCAGACTGTGAGATCGCAAGTGCTGCAGCAGAGTCTGGAGGCAGTTATGATCCCTGAGGATTTGCCTGAATTAGGAAAACAGGAAGAATTTAAGTGATGTCATTGACACGTTAACCTCTACTTAATTTGTGAATGTGAATAAACATGATACCTGTAATCATCTCGAGTAGCAATAAGGCTGGACACATTACGCAGGATACCTCCACCACTCTCAATAATGGCCAGTGAGTTTGTTTGGCAACGATAAGTCAAAGTGCTAACCAAAAAGCCAAGAGAACCATCAACAGAGCAAATTGCCACCTTATTCTCAGTGCTGTGTGCTGACAGGTTCCACAGTGCACTGAGCACACTCTTTAAAGTGGATTCCTATGGGGAAGACCAGACCATAAAAAATTACTGAGTGGTATTGGAGCACAAATGTCACCAATTTAATGGCTAAATCACTCATATTCAGATTTAGTGTATGTAAGAAATGGATATCATAGAAATGTTTGATTGTACCTTTGTAGCCTGCAGTGCACAAGTCATAAGTGCTGACACACTGCCGACATCTCTCAAAGCCCTCTTGCTGTTGATATCAGCACGCCATGACAAGTTTCTCAGTATACTTGACACTACCTAAAAGCAATGACAAATGACAAATCGCAGAGCTGTTGTGGGCCAAATAATTACAAATCACAGTAGCAAAAATACCAATAAAATGAGCTGTTGCATAATATTTGTCATACTAAAAGTTCATAAAGGAGTGATGCTTTGCTCTATGGAAAAGTAGCTTATGTACCTGCTGTAATTCCTCGCTATCAGATGCAAGCTGTGCAACAATGGCTTGAAGACAGTTTCTCTTTGAGCAAAGAGTAGCCTGGTAAAGTTGATAAAGAGCATTCTGTCAATGTCACTGTTTAAGTTATTATAAAGAAATGAGATGACTGTACAAATAAAAATGTTGTTTAACAACGCAATATTTTTCATTTTTATGTGATTCCACACTTGTATGCAATAATTTGAAAATTTACCTTATTTACAACATCTCCATATGTAAGATTAGTGAGTGCCATTCCTGCGTAACGCCGGAGGGCCATATTGATTGGCTCATTGTGCATACCATACATTTCTTGATCCAGCTGCATTAGCTCCGCAATGGCTTGCAGCCCCCCTAAAAGATGCATAAATAAGCTTCTTCACTTTGTTTTTACCTCACTGTAAATGTGCTTATTTACAACCACAGCATACACTCTATTGCTTTTTGGTCTTTTTAGAGACACTGTATTCATGTACCTAGTTCATTCATTGCCCTGCGGTACTCTTCCTCAAAAGATAGCTTCATTATTGCACACAAGGCCTGGCACATTTGGGGATCCACTGGCTCAGGTATTTCTGTGGATATCAAAGTAAATGTATACTTATATGAATCATTTTATGTTATGGGAACAGTATGTATGACAATATTTTTTTTTCAGAAAATCAGCAAAATATATTTTAATTAATAAATTAAAAAAACAAAAATCAAAATCACAATATAGAACCACTCTAGTTCATCTGATACTTAAAGTAAGTACTTATAAGAAAGTACTCTGATACTTATAAGTAAAGTGCTACACTACTTGTAACTTACATGCATAAACTGTCTTTTTGTTTGGAACTTGACATGTACACAAACCAAAGAATATGATTATTCATAACAAATGAATGGCAAGTCTCACAGTATATAGCACACTGACTATAACTTAACCAGGGCTCACCTGTGGTTTTGGCACCACCCGATGAGGGGATACTTAAATGGTTCTCAATCCAGTCCCAGCCATTCTCACAGTGTGAGCGGATCTGCTCTAGCACATGAAGAACTCTCATCTCGCGTCGTGCTTGGCCCTCATCTGGCTGTGAGTACACAATGTTGTGCAGGGCAGCACTGGCTCTGGAACGGGCTTCTCGACTATAGCCTCCTGTCCCAGCTGCCTCCCCAGTGCCACCCTCATGTAGTATTTGCACAAGCAGTGGGACGCATCCAGACTTGCGCATGGCAATGCAGCTTTCCTGTGAGCTTGACATTGCCAGGAGAGTGCGGGACATCTCCTCTCGATCTCTAGAGGCCAGCATGGACAGCAGCCAAAACACCATTTCCACCTGCAACACAAACACAATATAACTATAGCTGACATACACTGTACTGTCTTAGAGTTCATTATTGAACTATTGTTTTTGATTAATGCATGTTCAAAAAAAAAAAAAAAAAAAACTATATGAATACTGCACAGAAGGTCAGAAGTTAAATGCCAATGACTGAACATCCAATGTTGTGTTAAAATATAGTAAATTTAACAAAGGGACTGAACAGTTATATAGATATTTAGGTTAATTTAGGATATTTTGTGTATTATTTACAGCAAGATTTTTTATTCATTTATTTTTATATGATATTGATTTTAAAGGAAGCCATCAATTTGTTCTCCCAACTGCTTTTTTTATGTAAGGTTGAAGAGATGCTGGCACATATCTCAGCATCTCTGCCCAAAAGGAGGAAATATCCTGGGCAGATGGTCAGTCCATCACAGGACTAACACACAGTGCTGTACAGGCAACCATAATTGTTCAAATTTATTTTAATGTATTTATTAAAATATATTATGAAGTACAAATAGATAGACTGATGTGTTTACAGAAAGACAAATATTGCCCCTTAGTATAGAATTAAATTCTAACATGATCTGTATGGCAATGGTCTTACTTTGCTCCCTGCTTCTCCAGGGGCCTCCAAAGTACCAGCATTTGCGGTTTCCATGTCAGGCACAGATGCTTTGGAGAGGCACTCGGTGCTCTGTGGACACAGAGGGTATGGTTTATTATGTATATTGTATATATGTATATTGACTTAACACATTAATATTTATTAAAAAACCAAAGTACTGTAAATCTGTGCTGTATTTAGACTGATCCACACATAATCAGAGTGTATATATTCTTCAAAATAATGAGAAATGAAGACACTCAGCGGCTGTCAAACCTGAAGTGTCCTGAAAACAGAGAAACTTAATAGCATCGCCTTAACACCATTTAGAACCAGCTTAAAAACCATCAGCATCATTTGTTTCCATATGTAGCTTGGTTTAATATTGTGTACCCAGTGCTATGATATTCATATATTTTAATTCTAACTTACTGCCCAAATACCCCTTGAAGCCATTGATTTGTAGACTATTTTTCTGTTTAAAATCTGTTTCTGTTTGACTGAGCATGTGCACAACATTTGTATATGGAGAGTGAATCAGCACCAGAGCCAAAGTACTTGATTCATTCTTCCATGCCCAAACCCATCACTATGGCAACATTTGGCATCAGCTATAAATTCGATCTCTGGACAACTAAATTACAAGAAAGTTACTTGAAAGGAATTCTAGAGTCTTTAGCATATAATTTTGACAATTTTAAGAGCTCAATAAGTACTATCCAATTTATTTAAAACATTTGACCTAAATGGTCTTGTATACACACATTAATTGTGAACGTGAATTTATTTACAAAAACATTTGAATTAATTTTTATTATTTAATGTTGGACTGGACATTGAAGGAAAAGCAACAACTGAATGTCAAACATACATGTGAACTCCATCAGTACTGTTTAAAAAGTATATTGGTTAAGAAAGTCCAGAGTTGTAGTCGAGACAAAAGGTGCTTACTTTAATGAACATAAAATAATATTATTAATATTGTTGTTAGCATATAAGTTTGATTTGCTGAACTGTTTTGGTTACAGCATACTTTCACATACTTCCACTTAATTTCATAGTTTTGATGACTTTAATATTATCTCAAAATGTGCCAAATAGTAATAATGCAAAATGAGTTGAAGAGTCCAGTGACGGTCCCAAAATCTAAAGCTTTACTTCCTGCATATAAATTAAATGGCAACTTGTACTGCAGGTTTAATCATATCCTGATATTTTCATTTCAGATGTCTCAGCCTTATTAAACAGTAGGTTTGAAGAGCTTACTGTCAGTCTGAAACAGTGTCGAGCAGACAGAATCTGCGCTGTGATGGGAATCCCTTAGTCTCAGAGAGCTATGCTTCAAAATAACAACTTCCCAGTTACTGAGCAGCCAATAGGAGGCAGCTTGTGCGGGCATGCCCTATTTTCTGCTTAGCAACAATGAGTGCCAGCCTGTGCTGTGAGAGAGTGCCAGGTGAGACTGGGTGGACGTGAAGCTGTGCAGTGCAAAACAAATCCTAGTAGAATAACGCTTCTGATTCTCCTGCGTTCCATAAGTAAAACACTGAATTACACTAAAATAAAATTACAATAAATATTTAATATACAGTTTCATGTAACAGAGTATTTATGCTACACTATAGTGGAAACCACATACACTTTGGATTCATTGCTTAAGTGTTCCTGTTGCTCAGTAGTAGAGCATTTTTTTGTTAGTGGTGAAGGTTGTTGTTTGTTTTCCCAGGGAACACATGTTAGGTAAAAAATGTTAGCCTGAATGCACTGTAAGTTGCTTTGGATAAAAGTGTCTGCTAAATGCATAAATGTAAGACTAATTAATGATGATTACAATTTATCATGTTTTTAATTAAAATAAGCAACTGCTAGCAATGCAAAATCAACTTTACTTTTAGCTCTGTTATATAACGTATACGGTAATTCCCATTTACAACCTCCATCCATGACCTGAGCCATAAATATCACATTTTTAATGTGACTTTTCCAGCAGGCTGGTTCAGTCAACAATGTCCTCTGTGGTTTTGTGTTGCCCCGGCAATGCAAACCCTTAAGAGATTACAGTATCTATTAATTGTTCTGAGAATATGCCACTACTGAGAGAAAAATAACTTATTTTGTAACATTGTGATGTTCTTGTCTTTACTAAACTATTATACACTACAAATTATTATTATTATTCTTAGTAGTGGCAGTAGTAGTATTTTAAAAATTATTTTGTAGAATATTGTGAAAGAGAAATATTTTTTTGATTTTTGTTGTTTTTGTTTTATGTGTTATTATAATATAAAAATATATATATTTTTTTAATTTTATATATGATATAGATTTTTATAGCTTTCTCAGAATTAATTATTAATCAAGTAGTCTGATATTTTATCCTTGGACCAGTGTTGCCAAGTCTGCGGTTTTCCTGCAGAATTGGGCTTCTTTAACACTGTGGTAGGTTGTTTTTCATGTCCGGGGTTGAAGCGACCCCAATAACATGATATTTATCCCCTAAAATGCAAAATTTTATGTAAAACCTGGCAACCCTGCCTTGGACATTGTTTTATGGTTGCATGTCGGTTATTCTTCATAAACTCAACTTTGATTTAGTAGACAAAATGGTTTTAAATATTAATAATGTTTTAAAATGAAACTGTTTCACTTATTTAAACGTTTTAAGACTTTTTATTATTTGTTATTATTGCGAGCATCACAGTTAAATTTTATGATTCAGGCTCAGATGGAGGACAGGGGTGTATGTGTCACCTGAGTCTCTGGCAGAGCACTCTTCTCTTGAGGACCACGCGAGCTCTGGGCCTCCTGAAGCTCTTTCTCCAGCTGCTCCAATCGAGCAACACGGATCTGAAACATGCACAGTAATTCATATTCATATGAACATTTGAATGCATACTTTCAGAGAACATTATCATACACCATTTTATCATACAGATCTATTATCTCTGCTAAAAAGCTCAGTTTAGCAATGCAGTTCATCAAACCTTGGCTGATTGACTAAGGATGTCTTCTTTGTAAGGGTAGTTAAAAAGCCTGGTTGGGAACACCAGCATCCAAAACACAATGTAAGCTGTGCTGGATGTTTGAGTGGTAGTATTGTGGTTCAGGTCAAGTGTTGACAAAAGCATGACGCGTTTGTGACTGACACGTGACATTTAAGCTGGATTTACAACTGGATCTTTGTTGATGAAAACGTGGTCTTAAATCTATAATCTGCTCTTACTTGTGTTCTCTGAACCATCTCGTCACTGGTGCCGAAACGTTCCTCCATCACAGAGCGCAGTTGTTGAGCTTCAAACTCCAGCTGCTGACGAATAAAATCCACCTGTATGGAGAACTGTGAAGCACAGAAAAATGCCCAGATATCATTTGTACTGCATGCATACTATTGTTTTTACCATTCAAATAAAGATCAAACCTCTAGAGACATGAAAAAGACTTACAGACTGAACAAACCATTCCATAAAAACATATTTAAACAACATGCTTTTTGTATGGATTCAATGCAAAAAAATAAAAAAAATAAATAATAATTCATAGGTTTGGAACAACATTCTATTAGTAAATAATGACAGAATTTTCATTTTTGGCTGAAATATTTCTTTAAGAATCAAACTAAACAAGGGCATTACCTGATTCAAAAAATCTAGGTTTAGGACAATCTGTGGCCATTAGCAGTAAAACCAGGTGACCTCATTTTTGGCTACAGATGCACACAGTCCCGTCAGTGAGTAATTGGGGTGGAAGGCTGCTTACCGTATCAAGCCGCGGCAGTTCAGCCAGTCTCTGAGACAAGCCTTGCAGCTGTGAGTAATACCACCGCCGCTCTCTCTCCTCTTTCTCTATTTCACTCAGCAACATGGACCTAAAACACACAAACACACTTCTGAAACCTGAAATTACTGCACTAAGTCAGCGTTGGGCAGATCACTTTTGTGAGTGTCAATTTAAATAGAATTGGCCACAGACCACAGTATGTTCAAATAGTTTAACTGAATTGAATTTTTTATTACATATTTTTATTACTAAGGAGTTTTATTGTTCCTTTTGTTGTGACAAATTTTGAATAATCACTGATTATGCATATTTATTCCTTGGTATGTAGAATACTTGTTAATACACATACTACTATTCAAAAGTTTGGGGTCTGTTTTGATTGATTATTTATAAATATATGCATTAATTATTAATGTATTATTTATTAATAGATTTATTAATGTTTTTGAAAGAAGTCTCTTATGTTAAAATTAAGGTTTTTATTCAAATCAAAATACAGTAAAATCAAAAATACAATAAAAACAATAATATTGTGAAATTACAATTTAAAACAACAGTTTTCTATTTTAATATATTTTAAAATTTAATTTATTTCTGTGATGGCTGAATTTTTAGCATCGTTACTTCAGTCTTCAGTGTCACATGATCTTTCAGAAATCATAATTTCTCTGTACTTAAGTACAATTTCTTATTATTATAAGGGTTGAAAATGGTTGTGATGCTTAATAATTTTTTTGGAAACGATATATATACAGGGGTGCAAATAATTTTTTCAGCCTGGTTCTCATAAGAGAACCTGGAGATTTGGTTTGGTCCTCACACTGCATATAGCATGACCCATTAAATATAACTATACAAAATGTATTAATAAAAGTTATAATATTATTGCACTTTATTATTTAGTACTTCAGGTTTTTTTAAAATAATAAACTAAATAATAATGTGTAATAATATTATTAAAGATAAAAGGTAGGCCTAGTATTAAATACAAATACAGTTATTTTATAGTAAACTTAAAAATAAAATGCTAATATTTACTACTACTTTCTTTGTTTGCCTCTTTAAGAAGAATCGCTTTAAATATTCCCCAATTGTAAGTCGCTTTGGATAAGAGTCTAAAAATAAATATATAAAATCGTTTTCATCATTTTCAAACTTAAAATCAGCAGGCTTTTATTTTGGCGGGTTGCTGGCAAGTAAGTTTACGCACTTCCGGATTTAGCGCTGCTGTGCTGATTAAAGAGTGTCAGTGAATGAATGTCACAGTTTTGTATAGTGCTTTGAAAAAGGCATGGGATAGCCTAGATTCATGCTTTCAGTTTGAAAAGAAATCTTATACAGTTTGTCAGTCTAAAATGGTAATTGTGTATTAACAGCTGTCAACCATGTCGGTACGCAAATGCGATGTCAGAACTTATTTAACGAATATAGCGCATTTTTTATTTTGGTTGCGCATGCGGACCTGCGGACCACTTATGTGCACCCCCTGTATATATATATATATAAATATATATATATATATATATATATATTATATATATATATATATATATATATATATATATATATATATATATATTTAGCATTCCTTCATGAATAGGATGCTTAAAAGAACACCATTTAGTTGATGTGTATATGCATTTATTTATTCTTTTATTATTATTATTATTATTCTTTGTTCTGTTGCATTTTTTTTTCCATAACAAAATGTTAAGAAATGCATATAATAAAATATCTTTAAGTTGTATGAATTTCAAATTTACAATTTTGACTAGCAATAGAAAGTAATTATGGTTCATGGATGTTACCTAAACTAAAGGCCACTGGTTATTAAAGAGGACAAACCCTCTAAGGGAAAATGAGACAGCTGATTAGAGTTTTTGATGTGATGATCTCACCTCTCTTTACAGAGATCCTCTAAGTGCTGGGCAGTGACACGGCCCTCTCCAGTCACCTGATGAGGGTGCACGGCTGTGCCCTCTCCAGATGCAGATGAGGACTGGCGGGACGGTGGACAGACGGGACTCCTGGCTCTGCCGATGCTCAGTCTCTCTTCACCGTCTCCTACCTGGCTAGCCATCGTCTCTGGAAACACACGCAGGTTGTGAGGCTGGTACTTGAGCTCGTAGTAGTTGGTCAAGTCCATATGTAGCTCTAGAAAAACAATGAAAGTCAAAGATTTTATTATTTTTAGGTCTTTTATAGACTCTTTAATTTCTTTTGTTGACAATTGGTTGATTCATTAATTTTAATCGTTCTTCATTTTGATTAACCAATAACAATTCTTAAATCCAAAGACTGATCTTTAAGTCTATGCTGTTTCCTGGTAATGCGTGAACATAATTTTACTAAAACTTATTTATAGCGTGCCTGCTATCCCAAAAATCACAGTAAGCTTTGCTACTTTCAAATTCTATTAGCAATTTTCTAATAAACACTTCAAACAATAAAAGCCAGAGTAAAAGATGGCATTAAAACAACTTGTAAACAATGTGACATAACGAAGGGCGCATTAACGCATGGGCTTTAACGGGCTGAAGCCCAGGGACCTACACTTGGGAGGGGCCTACTGGCTGCAGGTAAATTATTTTTTATTTTTCGAATAATTAGTTGTATATATGGGTGTTTGCAGCATTCTGTAAACAAACTCACACACCCATATTCAGCGATGCCCTGCTTGCAGTATATGTAGTGAATAGTTCAGTTTAGGTTTTGTACACACAGTTTGTATGTTCCACCGATATACTGTGAGCAGAATGCACTAGTAAAGAAGCAGTTAGCAACCACCAAATAGCCCACATTTATGCCAATTTGCCAAGTTATAGTTTCGATCTAATAATGATGAATAATAAATATTTTGTGTAATTTTTTTTTTTAAATCATACCTGTAAACACACATTTCGGCCAGTAATGTTTTCATGGCATTTTCTTTTCATATTACCTCTGTATAATGCCAGTAATAACAATGTTTAATGTAAATGCTTTAATTCTGCTGCTCCACAAGCGCCACCTTCTGGCAAAGAGTGAATTTGCATACTCACTTATTTTCATATTTTAAGCAGAACAGTTCTGTAAAAAAAAAAAAAAAAAACTCTAGGGTAGGGGGCCTACCGTAATGCTGTTGCACAAGGGTCTCTGGTTATCTCAAGTTGCCCCTTATGTTTTGCCATTCATAATATAAATATAACATATGCACAATATTCAATATTATATTTTTACTTAACCTTCACTTAGTGATGTCTCCTTTATTTAATGTATGTTAAATATTAAAACGTTTTTATGACAGCCACAGTTTATATTTTGTACACTGTAGAATGCAAAACCAAATTATATGATTAAAAAGTTGATATACAAACTGCCTTATGTGCAGTTTGAATGTTTGTACACAGATTTTTTGTTTGTTGATTATTATATCTAAAAATAAATAGCAATTTAATTTAAAGGTTTGGACCTAGCCTTTAATATTACAGCAATGTACCAACTGACAGGGTTCCCTTTATAGTTACAACGTTAGTTGAGAGATTGTTTTCCTTAAGAAAATTGACATGTACTGTACCTGATATACAGAATATCCAACTGATACTGAATCGATTCAAGTGCTTATGAACTAAAATGGAAATGACTTGTGAAATCTTTGTCAGTAGCCAGTAAATCTAAATGAGAACCAGTTCTCTGTTTCCATCCTAGCAACGTCACTATGGTGTTGTTATACATACAGTTGCCGGGAAAGGTATGTGAATCGGATTATCATAAAATTTGATCTGATCTTCAGCTAAGTTGCAATGCATAACCAGAAAAATAAAGTTGCTTTAAAAAATAACAAAAGCAATTTTCATCAGTAATAAAATGGCTATGATAGAAGAAAAAAACCTTTGCTGAGATACCGTGGCATGTCCTCAGTAGAGTTTTGAGTTTTTGCAAAGAGGAATATTACAAAATTTCTTGACTGTTGTGCAGTTCTGATCTGCAATTACAGGACACGTTTGGTGTAGGTTAAATAAACCCAAAGAAGCAGTTATTAAATCCACTGTGTTCAACAAAGCCATGTAACTTAAGATTTTTTTGTATGACTTGTTTAAACTTCAAATTAAATTTGACTGAATTCTATAAACTATTCTATAAAGGTATTCTCAATACCTGTTTAATTCAGTGTTATTTTTATGGTAGTTAATCATATAAATTTTGTGTAAAATATCTTGTTAATTTTTCAAAAAACATCATTAAATAACTAAAGATTAAGAAATAAATATATTACAATTAAAAGCTAAATGCCACAGTTAAAGGAACGGCAACAGCTATGTAGAGAAGTGGACAGATTTCCTGCAGTACCTTTGAGCTGGTCCAGCACATCAGTTCTGCCTGAAGAGGCAAGAGTTCCGGCCTCCTGCTCCAGTTTACTCTGCAGTTGCCTCAGAACCTCCTATTACAGCAGCAACAACACAAATAAATAAAATGAATAAATAAATAAACAGCCGACAGTCTTGTCAGTAGAGTTCAGTTTAGCAAAAAACTCATGCATGCAGAACTCATGCATTTCAAAGCAAAAAGAGAAACCAGATGACCTCATCTTTATAATGCATGCATCAGCTCGGTTTGAGGGGAGAACTGATTGTGAGAGTGAAAAAGATTTGGCAGGGATTACACTCAGCATCTGGGCATGTGGGCCACAGTGGAATCATGGGATATTGAATATGACCCATGGATCACCTATAATCTCATGAAAACAGTTGCTGAATCAGTTTCAATCGATGCTTTTTGTGTAGAGAAAGGCTTAGAGCATTTCCACTCTACAAATACAAGAATCCTCAGAGTATGAGCTGTATTTTTTTAAAATGGATCGTTAAAGGGATAGTTCACCCAAAAACCTGTCTTCATTTACTCACCTTCATGCTGTTTTAAACCTGTATGCATTTCTTTTTTTTCTGAAGGAACACAAAAGATGATATTCTGAATAATATTTCAGTGTTTTTTGGTTAATACTGCACAATGAAAGTCAATGGGGTCAAATTTTGGTTGGACTCCAGCAAACATCAAAGTATCTTCTTTTGTGTTCCACAGAATAAATAATTTTAATGAATATTGGATATATATATATATATATATATATATATATATATATATATATATATATAATTACTTTGAAGTATGTAAATACAACAAACATTTGTAGAATTATTATATATGAATATTGGAACTGTTACCATTTGAAGTTAGTAACTATCTCTAAGTCAAACTAAAATTGACAGAACAAAGCTCTTGATTCCTAATGAGCTCTTTAGGGGTTTTATTCCCAGTAGGATTAATGTCTCCATGCAGTTAAACTGACAAAAACAGGCACGAATCTGTGTTATTCAACCTACACACAACCTTTTAAGTGTATTTCCTCATCTGAGGAATTTCAGTGCCATCTTCAGATGTTTGTTTTTGTGATTTCATGCGCAGAATCATTTAATATGAACAGGAAAAAGACACTCCCATTTTACTGGAACTCGAAAGCTGAACCGACATCAAGCTCATGTAACACATCAAACATTCTACAATTTAAGACACCGAGTCAATAATAAAATTAGCTCCATGGTCTAATGGTTGCCTTCCCTGCTCAACTGAGAGCTGTAATGGGCAACAGTGATTTAAAAATGTGCTCAAACATCATTCAGCTTAGGACATTCATCATTAAAATCTCCAGACATTTGTCAGGGCTGAGACAAACCGGTGCAATGGAGACTCAGTCCTCACCACAGGGATCTACCCTTCACACTGCTCAAAGGAATTTTTTTTTTTTTTTTTTACAATGTAAATGTTATAGAGGGGTCATATAATCTATTATTATCTCTCTTTTGAAATACATATGAAAACTTGGTCTATGAAAACTAAATGTTTCAAATTTTCTCCACAGCCCAAAAAGACACTTTATTTAAACTAAGCCTGGCCACATTTACACATTAACAATGACTGTTTGGTGTTCAGAAACAAGACCATCTATTTAATGATGTAATATAATATAATATAGGTGCATCTCAATAAATTAGAATGTCGTGGAAAAGTTCATTTATTTCAGTAATTCAACTCAAATTGTGAAACTCGTGTATTAAATAAATTCAGTGCACACAGACTGAAGTAGTTTAAGTCTTTGGTTCTTTTAATTGTGATGATTTTGGCTCACATTTAACAAAAACCCACCAATCTCAACAAATTAGAATACTTCATAAGACCAATAAAAAAAAAAAAAAAAAAAAAAACATTTTTAGTGAATTGTTGGCCTTCTGGAAAGTATGTTCATTTACTGTACATGCACTCAGTACTTGGTAGGGGCTCATTTTGCTTTAATTACTGCATCAATTCGGCGTGGCATGGAGGTGATCAGTTTGTGGCACTGCCGAGGTGGTATGGAAGCCCAGGTTTCTTTGACAGTGGCCTTCAGCTCATCTGCATTTTTTGGTCTTTTGTTTCTCATTTTCCTCTTGACAATACCCTATAGATTCTCCATGGGGTTCAGGTCTGGTGAGTTTGCTGACCAGTCAAGCACACCAACACCATGGTCATTTAACCAACTTTTGGTGCTTTTGGCAGTGTGGGCAGGTGCCAAATCCTGCTGGAAAATTAAATCAGCATCTTCAAAAAGCTGGTCAGCAGAAGGAAGCATGAAGTGCTGCAAAATTTCTTGGTAAACGGGTGCAGTGACTTTGGTTTTCAAAAAACACAATGGACCCAACACCAGCAGATAACATTGCACCCTAAATCATCACAGACTGTTGAAACTTAACACTGGACTTCAATCAACTTGGGCTATGAGCTTCTCCACCCTTCCTCCAGACTCTAGTACCTTGGTTTCCAAATGAAACACAAAACTTGCTCTCATCTGAAAAGAGGACTTTGGACCACTGGCAACATTCCAGTTCTTCTTCTCCTTAGCCCAAGTAAGACGATCTGACGTTGTCTGTGGTTCAGGAGTGGCTTAACAAGAGGAATATGACAACTGTAGCCAAATTCCTTGACACGTCTGTGTGTAGTGGCTCTTGATGCCTTGACCCCAGCCTCAGTCCATTCCTTGTAAAGTTCACTCAAATTCTTGAATCAATTTTGCTTGACAATCCTCATAAGGGTGCGGTTATCTCGGTTGGTTGTGCATCTTTTTCTTCCACACTTTTTCCTTCCACTCAACTTTCTGTTAACATGCTTGGATACAGCTTTCTGTGAACAGCCAGCTTCTTTGGCAATGAATGTTTGTGGTTTACCCTCCTTGTGAAGGGTGTCAATGATGGTCTTCTGGACAACTGTCAGATCAGTAGTCTTTCCCCTGATTGTGTAGCCTAGTGAACCAAACTGAGAGACCATTTTGAAGGCTCAGGAAACCTTTGCAGGTGTTTTGAGGGGGGACTAGAACAGGCTCTCATACTAGGTTGTTCGAAAAAGACATTATTTTTCACGTATCTTACATTATTACAACACCTCTCTCCCCAGTCTGGTATGAGCGGCTCAAATAGTTCCTATATCAAATGAAGGCCTGCTTTCTGAAATACCAAATGTGCTTTGATTGGTTAGCTGGGTCAGTGTGTGTTGTGATCGGCAGCACTCGGCACCTGGTTGGGAAATGTCATGCCCCTTACCATAGTGTGAGCTTCAGTGTAAATATTGTGTCAAAATCAAATCAATTTGAGAGTGATTTAAACCCAGATGATTGTAATCACTCAAAGCTTGTTTGTCTTGGGAACACTAGCGTGTCTCCGACATAACGATAACACTCGTTGTCTTCTCTAGTGCAGCTCAACCAGGTCTCGTCCCATTCGTCAATATTTGTGATATCACAAATCCTGGAAAATGTAGTCCAAACAAGTTGTTCGCTTTAGTTTTTGAAAAGTGATTACTGTTAAATAAAATATCTCCTTCTGAATTGGACTTTGAGCTTTGTAACTTTGCGGATCTTTTTTTATGCTCAAACAGCAACATTACAGACTAACGAAAGTTGAAAAAGTGAAAAAGCATAATAGCACCCCTTTAAATGCATAGCAGCACAAAAGAGCCAATAATTGTACCCCAGGCTAGAAAATTAAATGATGAAATGAACCCTTTGGATTGTAAATTTTGTGTCTCTGTTTTTGTGTGTGTGTGTGTTTGGTTACAACACTTCTTTCTATCCCAGTTTTATTTGTAAAGCAACAATTTCAGTCTTTCATAGGTTTCACAGTGTAAACCTCCAAATCTACAATCCTGCTCCTGAAGAGCTACTGTCCTGCAGACTTCAATATACCTGTCTGTAATTCTGAAGTAACCCTGAACACCTTGATTAGTTGTTTAGGTGATTAGGTGTTTAATTGTGGTTGGAAATCTGCAGGATGGTATTGCTCCAGGAGCAGGGTTGGAGACCCCTGGTGTAAAGTATCTGTGGTGCTTTCAAAACATTGATTTTTGTTAGAGCAATTCAACATGTCAACTTAATGTATACTGAACAAAATTATAAACACAACACTTTTGTTTTTGCCCCCTTTTTTCATCAGCTGAACTCAAAGATCTAAGACTTTTTCTATGTACACAAAAGGCCTGTTTCTCTTAAATATTGTTCACAAATCTGTCTAAATCTGTGTTAGTGAGCACTTCTCCTTTGCCGAGATAATCCATCCACCTCACAGGTGTGGTATATCAAGATACTGATTAGACAGCATGATTATTGCAAAGGTGTGCCTTAGGCTGGCCACAATAAAAGCCCACTCTAAAATGTGCAGTTTTACTGTATTAGGGGATCTGAAACCAGTCAGTATCTGGTGTGACAACCATTTGCCTCACGCAGTGCAACATATCTCCTTCGCATAGGTTGTTGATTGTGGCCTTTGGAATGTTGGTCCACTCCTCTTCAATGGCTGTGCGAAGTTGCTGGATGTTGGCAGGAACTGGAACACGCTGTCGTATACGCCGATCCAGAGCATCCCAAACATGCTCAATGGGTGACATGTCCGGTGAGTTATGCTGGGCATGCAAGAACTGGGATGTTTTCAGTTTCCAGGAATTGTGTAGAGATCCTTGCAACGTGGGGCCGTGCATTATCATCCTGCAACATGAGGTGATGGTCGTGGATGAATGGCACAACAATGGGCCTCAGGATCTCATCACGGTATCTCTGTGCATTCAAAATGCCTCAATAAAATGCACCTGTGTTCATTGTCCATAACATACGCCTGCCCATACCATAACCCCACCGACACCATGGGCCATTCGATCCACAATGTTGACATCAGCAAACCGCTCACCCACATGACGCCATACACGCTGTCTGCCATCTGCCCTGTACAGTGAAAACCCAGATTCATCCGTGAAGAGAACACCTCTCCAAAGTGCCAGACCCACTCAAGTCAGTAACGACGACAAACTGCAGTCAGGTCGAGACCCTGATGAGGACAATGAGCATGCAGATGAGCTTCTCTGAGATGGTTTCTGACAGTTTGTGCAGAAATTCTTTGGTTATGCAAACCGATTGTTGCAGCAGCAGTCCGGGTGACTGGTCTCAGATGATCTTGTAGGTGAAGATGCTGTATGTGGAGGTCCTGGGCTGGTGTGGTTTCACGTGGTCTGTGGTTGTGAGGCCGGTTGGATGTACTGCCAAATTCTCTAAAACGCCTTTGGAGATGGCTTATGGTAGAGAAATGAACATTCAATTTATGGGCAACAGCTCTGTGGGACATTCCTGCAGTCAGCATGCCAATTGTATGCTCCCTCAAAACTTGCGGCATCTGTGGCATTGTGCTGTGTGAAAAACTTCACATTTTAGAGTGGCCTTTTATTGTGCCTAGCCTAAGGCACACCTGTGCAATAATCATGCTGTCTAATCAGCATTTTGATATGCCACACCTGTGAGGTGTGGCATATCTCGGCAAAGGAGAAGTGCTCACTAACACAGATTTAGAGAATTGTTTAAAAGTGTAGAGTTTATAGCAAATCAGCCTGGTGGAAACTTTTGGAAATGGCTTGATTATTATTTTTGCAATTCTGTTTTGGCCAACATCATTCCCAAAGATTATTCTGAGCTTGTGTAACAGTTTCTGTTTTATTTTAGAAGCAGCTTTAACAGGTTTAAGCAGAATCAAAGATCTAGTATCAGGCCTGACTCCAGCTCATGGACCATGATCATAACTGGGTGGCCCAGGCCTCCTTGTTGATCCAAGGCTGTCATTTTAATAATTTTGATACAATCTGAGCTTCACTCACCTTCATGTCAGAGGTTTCATTCTCGAGCTTGGACAGGTGGTGTGAGTTGTCCTGAAGCTCACGGCGCAGGTGAGAGTTCTCCTTACGGAGATCCTCCACCTGCCGCACCAGCTGGTCATAGGAGGCCGTTGGGTATGACATCATCACTCGATGGGATCCCTGAGTAGGTCAGAGGGCAGAGGTCAGTCAATGCAATCTAAATCACATCTCTAGGGTCATTATTAATTCACTGTATACAGTTGATATCATAACAGTCAACACTACATCCTTGGGGTTCCCACACCTTGGTTAACTTAAAATTCAAGGACCTTTCAAGGACTTTTCAGGTCCAATACCTTCAAATTCAAGGACTAAATCAGAGTGTTTACAGATCTTTTTAATACCACCTATCTGAAATTTAAGACCAAACCTCCGATGGAAATCACACATTATTTTACATACATATATTATATATATATATATATATATATATATATATATATATACACTCACCTAAAGGATTATTAGGAACACCTGTTCAATTTCTCATTAATGCAAATATCTAATCAACCAATCACATGGCAGTTGCTTCAATGCATTTAGGGGTGTGTTCCTGGTCAAGACAATCTCCTGAACTCCAAACTGAATGTCAGAATGGGAAAGAAAGGTGATTTAAGTAATTTTGAGTGTGGCATGGTTGTTGGGGCCAGACGGGCAGGTCTGAGTATTTCACAATCTGCTCAGCAACTGGGATTTTCACGCACAACCATTTCTAGGGTTTACAAAGAATGGTATGAACAGGGAAAAACATCCAGTATGCGTCGGTCCTGTGGGCGAAAATGCCTTGTTGATGCTAGAGGTCAGAGGATAATGGACCGACTGATTCAAGCTGATAGAAGAGCAACTTTGACTGAAATAACCACTCGTTACAACTGAGGTATGCAGCAAAGCATTTGTGAAGCCACAACACACATAACCTTGAGGCGGATGGGCTACAACAGCAGAAGACCCCACCGGGTACCACTCATCTCCACTACAAATAGGAAAAAGAGGCTACAATTTGCACGAGCTCACCAAAATTGTACAGTTGAAGACTGGAAAAATGTTGCCTGGTCTGATGAGTCTCGATTTCTGTTGAGACCTTCAGATGGTAGAGTCAGAATTTGGCGTAAACAGAATGAGAACATGGATCCATCATGCCTTGTTACCACTGTGCAGGCTGGTGGTGGTGGTGTAATGGTGTGGGGGATGTGTTTTCTTGGCACACTTTAGGCCCCTTAGTGCCAAGTGGGCATTGTTTAAATGCCACGGCCTACCTAAGCATTGTTTCTGACCATGTCCATCCCTTTATGACCACCATGTACCCCTCCTCTGATGGCTACTTCCAGCAGGATAATGTACCATGTCACAAAGCTCGAATCATTTCAAATTGTTTTCTTGAACATTACAATGAGTTCACTGTACTAAAATGGCCCCCACAGCCACCAGATCTCAACCCAATAGAACATCTTTGGGATGTGGTGAAACGGGAGCTTCGTGCCCTGGATGTGCATCCCACAAATCTCCATCAACTGCAAGAGGCTATCCTATCAATATGGGCCAACATTTCTAAAGAATGCTTTCAGCACCTTGTTGAATCAATGCCACGTAGAATTAAGGCAGTTCTGAAGGCGAAAGGGGGTCAAACACAGTATTAGTATGGTGTTCCTAATAATCCTTTAGGTGAGTGTATATTGCTGTCAAACATGCTTTATATTATTATGATATACAGCAAACTTGTCATATCAGCAAACAATATCCTATACAAAATATCCCCACAAAAGCACCGCATAACCAAGGGTGTGTCTCAATCAGCTCCCTAGCTCCCGAGCTCACGAATCAGTAGTGTGTGTACACGAATTCGGTCACTGGTAAGTTCCCTGACTCAGTGCACGTTGGGACAGCGATCACTCGAATTCCAGTGACATGATTACGTACAGCGTCAACGGACAACAAAGTAGAACGTCAACAAGCAGGACCAATCTATATCAATATTCAATATACTATAATCAATATTTATATTGAAATATACTAAAAAACTATTTGTCTTTTCAAAACTTCTATCGCGTGTCTTTATATTTTTCGAGTTGACTCGTGTGGTTTATGTTTCACGCTTCAGATGTGTGACGTTATTTCCGGTAAGGGAGCATAGTGAGCACCGATGCTCCCTAGTTTTTGCGGTGCATTGTGGGATTTTTCAGGGAGCAAACATTCCAGTGCACTGGAAGGATTTCGCGATTGAGATCAAGATTTCTGGTGGTGTAAATAATTTATTCTGAAGCAATACTCTGTATTGATCTGTTCTGTCGGCTTTTACATTTATCTGCATTTTTTTTATTAACCTCAGGATGTTATTTACTTTTATAAGGGCCAATTTTATTTATTTATTTTTTTTTTACATTTTTTCTTATTAAATGTATGCATCATATTTCATGTCAAATTCTTACAATTGATCAATAGATTCAATTTACACTATGTCTGTTATCAAACAAATTAATTTACATTGCACTTACAAGTGCATTAATGTGATGAGATTGTTTTAAATGCAATTTTGAATATACAAAATGGAAATATTTGGGGGGGGGGGTACATCCTTTAAAACACACTAAGCCCACCAGTAGGTGGCGGTAAGTCACTTAATGAGTGAGTGTAGTGACTCATTCATTCAACCTTTCACTGAATCATTAAGTCAAAAACACAGCTGCATGTTGCTTGGAGATTGTGTTATACTTCTGCTGTGATCTTTGTTTGGAACTATTTTAGTTGGTGAAACAGAACAAAACAGTCAATACTGTGTCTATGTAAGTAACCCAATGACATGACTACGTGACTACTTGTTTACTGAACTAAAATCAATGTAACATTTGCAATCGTGAGAATATTCAGCAATTAACTCCCTTGTCATGGTATGTTGCTTAACTATGTTATAAATAAATAAATAAAAATAAACTTACAATTTTGAAATTTTACCTCAGTAGTTTCTTCTGTGAGTTTCTTTGTGTTCCGTTCAGCTCTTTTGCCCATTTCATACACTCATTTGATTTGATTTCTCCATAAAAGTCTTACAAATAAACAGGCTGTGCAAGCCTAAATAGCGCGACCTTGATACCAGAAATACACTGACCATTATCAATTGCTGTTTACATTGAATGTAATAAAATCAGAAGAATCATTCTTGCATTTTAATACTTCACTGGTTATTTTTTGCCACTTAAGTTTTAAATAGGCTATTTGTTTAGTCGGGCAAGTAAAATTCTAGAGCCATTTTTCAGTAAACTTGCATTAACCCATTTTAAACTAACTAGGAGGCTGTCAGCTGGTTGGGGGGGGGGGGGGGGGGTGATCTGTCTGTAAAGTGATTTTAAACAGCTTTTGCAGAACTGGGACCGAAAATATTTAAGGCCCATCGAATCTGAATTTAAGACATTTTAAGCCTTTTGAAGAATATCGCAAAACTGGAATATCGCATAAAACATTTGTGAACAAGAATCGTTTCCGTCCAACAAGTCAAAGAGAACAAAACCGTTACTTCCAGATAAACTTGCACTATAAATCACTAAGAAAAGTAGGAGAATATAATCATTTATATATAATAAATTACTGGCACCTCAGAGCGAGCAGATGAAACAATGAATGCGGTCATTGCTTTCGGAGGTGGATGATGCTGTTTGGAAACGCATGGGAGGCAATTATACAGAAATACTTTGATGGCAGACTTTGCGCGTGCATTTCCAGATGACCATAACAACATTTCAGATGCTGTGGAATGAGATCAGTCCACTGGTTAGTCAGGTTTTGCCATCCCATACACGATGTTAATAATATATTAATTGCACAGTGTGAGATTCATTGGTAACAGAACTTTGTGAGATGAAAGAGTGACAGCTTTATAGTGGTTATTATGAGTGCTCTTTGCGAGCTTTCTAGGCAGTCAATTTAAAATACAGAACTTTTTTTCTTTGGCCACACACACACATTGCAAAGTTTCAGGAATGACATCAGCATATTTATGCAGGACTCGCTCTCGAAGTAGCAGTGTTTGACATGGTGATAACTATAGCAATAGATGGGACAAAATATAATGTGCATTAAGACTGGAGCACCCTCATTAATTTCCGAAGCACCCTCAGTGATTATTTCTGGAACCTGGTTGATACTCTCTTATTGCATAACTATATACAAAAACAACAAAATACAAATGCACTAAATAAAATAATTTAATAAATGCATATTTACAATTTAAGCACTTAACTAAAACAAGTATTAATAAAATAAATATCTAGAAAAGGAAGACTATATTCAGCTTGCTTCCATTTAGTGAGAAAAGCTTACTCTTCACCTGAATTAGAAAAAAATAAAAAAGCTCCTCTTCAGTTCTTCAGTGATGCGAGGACAACGTTTGAGCGTGTACACGTAATATCTGAGCGAGAGCAGAGACCATTCATAAAAGAGCAATGTATATTCAAAAGCACACATCCAGTTTTGTGTGAGTGAAGGAAATCTGCTTGCGAGTGGAGATTCGTGCTCGCGCACACATGGATCACGTAACATTATGCGCTCTCGACATTGTCATTAAGATCACGTTATATTAGAAATGCTTCAAATGAAGTATAAAGAGGAGAAGAAAGTGGCCTTAGGCAGCTGCCTATGCCAGGATCTGCCACTGCAGTTATAAATACTAAAATCAAGCCTATTGCAAGACATCTAGTGGGGTGGGGGGCACCTGGGGTGGCCAGCAGAATTTCAGGGGGGGCCAGTGCCACCCCTGGCCACCATGTAGACATGTCCCTGTCTCTGCCATATTCGCATCAACACTTTTTCGCACAAGTCAAAAATTCCTTTTTTTTCATCTCTCATTTTCATGCGATACTTCAAAGTGCGCATCAAAATAAGGTGATGGAAAGTAATCTGATGTAATGTTGTGTAAGATGCATTGTTACAGTTTTCATCTCTGGCAAGCCATTCTTTGTAATCTTCTTTGGTGAGCCAAATATCTTGAAACTTGCATTTTCCAGGCATCACGTTTCAGCAGTTTCAGCCTATTTTTGCATTCTTTAACAGTGTATGTGTGTGTGTGTGTGTGTGTGTGTGTGTGTGCGCGCGCTGCGTGTGTGTGCGTGTGTGTGAAACGTTGAGGTACCATTGTAGTAGTTTCGTGCACGTGTGAACGTCATGGCAACGTACAACACAAAGTATCTCACACTTAAAACACTTAACATAATGTGTAAATGCATGTAACTAACGTAAATCAAGCAAGCTATTATGCATAGGCCACAAATTGTTGGCTAAATAAATGATTAGTGGATCGGCAATAATATGATTTTTTTTGCACAAAATAAATTCAAGCACTTCCAAGGACCTGTATCTATGTACTGTATGCTTATTTTCAAAAACTTTCCAGGGCCTTGAATTTTTTATTTTTTTTCAGATTCACAAAACTTTCAAGGATTTCAAGGACCCGTGGGAACCCCGATAACCATATTGAAAAAACGTTTTAGTCAAGGTGGTCAAGGTGTTTTAAAACTTAAGATGGTCAATAGTTTTTGGAAAATGATTACTGGTTTTGCTGGTACAAAGTAAAAATAACAGAAACAGTCCCACATGTTGTCATAATTTTAATGTTTTTGTCAAAGACCTTTTTTAAAGTGCAAAGTATTTAAAGTATATTAACTATACAACATACCCTATATCTGTCTATTATCTGATTGGTTAGTTTATATTTTAAATCTATCAGTTTGACATTCTGTTCTTTAAAAAACCTTAATACCTTCAGTTTGAACTGAAAAATTGCTATTTTTCAATTCTTTCCCTTACAGTTCAACACACTGATCAGGCATAACATTATTACCACCTTCCTAATATTGTGTTAGTCCTTTTACTGCCAAAACAGCCCTGACCCGTTGAGGCACGGACTCCACTAGACCCCTGAAGTTGTGCTGTGGTATCTGGCATCAAGATGTTAGCAGCAGATCCTTTAAGTCCTGTAAGTTGTGAGGTGGGGCCTCCATGGATCGGATTTATTTGTTCAGCACATCCCACAGATGCTCGATTGGATTGAGATATGGGGAATATGGAGGCCATGTCAACACCTCAAACACATTGTTGATGTTCCTCAAACCATTCCTGAACCATTTTTGCTTTGTGGCAGGGTGCATTATCCTGCTAAAAGAGGCCACAGCCACCAAGGAATACAGTTTCCATGAAAGGCTGTACATGGTCTTCATCAATGCTTAGGTAGGTGGTACGTGTCAAAGTAACATCCACACCGGTTTGCCTTCTTCCCATAGTGCATCCTGGTTTCATGTGTTCCCCAGGTAAGTGACACACACACCCGGCCATCCACGTGATGTAAAAGAAAACATGATTCATCAGACCAGGCCACCTTCTTCCATTGCTCCGTGGTCCAGTTCTGATGCTCACGTGCACACTGTTGGTGCTTTCGGCGGTGGACACGGGTCAGCATGGGCACCCTAACTAGATTGTAGCTATGCAGCCCCATACACAACAAACTGTGATGCACTGTGTATTCTGACACGTTTCCATCAGAACCAGCATTAACTTCTTGAGCAATCTGAGCTACAGTAGCTCGTCTGTTTGATCGGACCACACAGGCCAGCCTTTGCTCCCCACGTGTTTCAGTGAGCCTTGGCCACCCATGACCCTGCCGCTGGTATAAAAATAGTTTCGCAGCTGAAAAGCTACATGACATTTCTCAGTAGCAAGGTTAATGAAGCAGATCAACTTAAAGATTTGCTATTAGTAGACGCTGCGCCTGAACACTGTTGAGAGACGCACAGACACACGTATTCACACGCACTTAATCACTCCCTCTCTTTCACTCTCTCTCTCTAATAACCGCATTAGACTGCATTAATAACTGCATTAGCATGCATATTAATGGCTCAAGCCTCTGTTATTAGCTCTAAAATTATGTTTTGGAATTTGCAAAGGAAGGTTTGGGATGAGGTGCGTAAAAAATGAACACACAAAATTTCAGGACGGAAACATGTCAAATGTCTTGAAACAAATCCTCTGATTCTGAACAACTGATGTGTGACAGTGACTCCAGGCCGGTAAAATTATTAGAGAAATAATGCACTCCCAAAGTGGTTATGTGGCCACATCGCCGTGCCCATTAATGGAATGGTCTTTCTCAGTTCTCAGACAAATTAAGAACTACATTTGATGTTTATTGACTGAATGCAAGTGTTTATTGCGAAAACACTGTAACCATTTGCACTGATTAAGAAATATTTTTGTTTGCTTGGGTGGTAATTTTAAGCCTATTATATTAATAGGGAAGGGGGGCCCAAAAATTTGTTTTGCCTATGTCACGAAAAGAGGTAAATCCGGCCCTGAATATCAAAACTAATTTTAAAGTAGTAAAAAGTAAAAAAAAATCTAAAGCAACACTGTCCGACAGCGATAAGTTACAGAGTTTATCATAAGGTACAGTAAGATAAATGTTGTGCCACATGCTTTTAACCAGGAAATTACGTATATGTCAAATGAAACATGAATTGTTCAACAGCTGTAACAGGGGGCAATTGTAACACACTCAATTCCTCCAATCAGAACCAAGCTAGAGTGATGACACTTAATCTGGAAATGCTCAGTAGGATTCTCTCTCTGCCTGTGGAAAAGAAGCATGATTGTTTCAACCTAGGATCAATTTTTCAATAAAATACTGATTTTGAGGTATGAAAGTTACTTTTTGGATGTACAGTATTTTAATTCTAAAGTTTAGATGACTGCGAATTTAAACTTACATACATTTTATCTCTAGTTAATTGATAAAAAATTAACATGATCAACCTATGCTAATATAGGTGTGGCTAGCTAGCATACAACATTTTGTCATGGCTGCAACATGGCTGTTGTAAATTGCCCCTGAGCCACATGGCCCAGTAAAAAAGACCTTGTCTGTGTAAAACATTTAAAAGTTAATAGTGTTATACACATTAAACAATGTGTTGCTTTTAAATCTTATTAAAAACACAATGAATATTATCTCCACATGATCTCATTGAGTTGTTCTGTTAATATGTCTATCTTGTACAATTTCATTAAAGGGGTCGTATGATGTAATTCCAAGTTTTCCTTTCTCTTTGGAGTGTTACAAGCTGTTTGTGTATAGATAAGATCCCTAAAGTTGCAAAGAATAAAGTCTCGAACCCAAAGAGATATTCTTTATAAAAGTAAAGACTCATCCACGCTCTCCTAAAACGCCTCGTTTAAACACGCCCCACATGTCTACGTCACTATGTGGGAAGATTTGCATAATGCCGCCCAAATGTTTACACAAGAAAAAAGAAGTAACTTTAATTCTTGCTGTAGTATTGCTTGCTGTAACATTTCCGACTTATTTATAGTGTTACAATTGCCCCCAAACACTCTTAGCAATTGCCACCAAAGGGGCAATTGTATAACACTCTGACTTCTTGCATTTAATTCAATATTATAGTCTTGTCCTTATAAGTGGAAATATATTAATTGTATTAATAATTAGTGCACCTATATTTGTGTCTTGTATCAAAACATGACTAATGTATTTCAAGTAGTCTGTGGGTTATGAAGGAAAATGTAAAAAATGTTACAATTGCCCCTACTACACAGCAAATCTCAACTGCTTGATTGCTTATATTGTTTTAAAATGTAAACTATATTATCATAAAGCTTTAATCTGCTGAATACAGCTAAGGCATGAAGATATTAAGAATGTTAACATTTAAGATTTTCTGCAAAACTGCTTTGAAAAGACGTGTACTCTGAAAAGCATTATACAGAGTTGATTAGACTTGAATTTCAACAAATATATATATATATAAATGTATACCAAGAATATAAAAATATAAAAATGCAAAGCCACGTCTGGAATACACAATGAAAGCAAAGTCTGCTTTTAAGCTTGTTGGATGATCAAGTTCCAAAAAATCATCACCAAGCCATCTGTCTGTTTAAGCAGAGCCTCTCTGCGCTTGATATGACAGGTTTGCATTATTCACGGCTGTGTTAATTCTCTCTGTGACTGGTGCCAGCAGCTCTTCCAACCTTTTTCACCATCCCCCCACTATAGTCCAGATCAGGAAGACATTAAACATTTCTCTGCCACTTGCCTTTTCGACTATCCCTTGTTTTCTGTCTGTTTTTCTATGCTACTGTCCCTCCAGTACTAACAGACATTCACATACCCTAATCACTTCCTAAGCACTCCTTTTTTATTAATTGTGGCCATGTTTGTAGTTGAAATTTACAGTATGGAGGAAGAAAACATATGTCTGTATTTGCGCCTGTGAAATGCTGTCTTCAAACAGAGCTGGGGGATGGAGAGGCTTCAACCACATGTATCTTTACAGTGGAGTCTACAGCACCAGTGTCATAAAATAAACCTGCTGATAATACCACTATAGAGGACAATTAAGCACAGCACAACCTAACACTGCCCATCACATCTTAAAGCACCCAAAAATAGTCGAACACATCTTAACACAGTCTAAACCACAGTCACACACACCTTAACACAACCTAACACAGCCCAGCACACTATATAACATATAGCCCAAAACATACATTAAAACAGTCCAACACATCTTAACCCTAATAGACCCGAACATATCCTAAAACTTCTCAACACAACCTTAAAATAACACAGCAAAGCTTATCACAAATAACCGTTTAATCTAACAATTATTAGAGCAGTTAGTTGACTAATCGTCTATTATTTCACCAGTAGGCTGCTTTCTCTGCTGTTTTCTCACCGCTGTCGTTGTTGTGTGTTTATTTCGTTATTGAGAGGAAAGCGCATGTTTACGCAGTTTACATATTCATCTTAATGCATCTATTAGCAGCTTGGGTGGCATGGAGATGTTTGCTAACAGTAAAGCGCTGCTTGCGTTTATAAATCTTTTTACCCATAAACAAATAAAGAAAAAACCTTGAGGTGTGTACTGTATATCAGTGGCATTATGACAGCATTTCTTGTTCGTTCTATTAAATCGGCTTCGTTTGCGATTCGTTTTTTTTATTGTTGACATAAACATATATACACAACCACCTGTAAGTTTTACAGTATAAAATTGTAATTTACAAACAAGAAAATTGCAGTTTAAACCAGTAAATCCAACAACGTACACTGCTACTAAACTCTATTTTGTACCTTTAACATATACACATATATATATATATATATATATATATATATATATATATATATATATATATATATATATATATATATAATTTGATTTGCCCTTTTTGATTTGCATTTTTGTACAATATTTTACAGTTAAAATTGCTCATTTTTTTTTACCAGTGTGCCTGCTGTATCATTTTTGAAATGCAATTTTATAAGGTCTAAAGATTTTCCCCATGATCAGAACATTTTCTTTACATTAACATTTTCTGGAATAAAGTAACATATGGTTTACTTGATTATCCATACATCATTTTTGGAAGTATAAACTAAATAGCTTTAATCATAAAACTAAACACTGTTATATGATACATTACAAACTATTAGCATTTCATCGTATTGTTTGGCCATCTAAATATCAGCAACCTTACCAAATTGGATATTTTAGTTCAGTTTGGGCCTCTGCACTAAACTAACTAAACTGTTATTTCTTCTTCAAGTATGAGCTCCATATCTCTCATTCTATATTCCATACTTTGTAAGGCATACTTTTTAATATATATATATATATATATATATATATATATATATATATATATTGTTTAAAGGTTCAATAAATTGTTTCATTTGAGGATTTTTTTTTTTATTATTCTTATTCTTACTGTTATTTCATATGTCAGGCTTTACAGGGTTAACATACAGTACAATACCCTAAAACATCCCAACACAAACTAATACCCCTAACATAACCTAACAAATATACATTTCTAGCCCAAAGCAGCTGAAAAAAAAAAAACATCTCTACAATCTCAAAACAACATGATTTAACGCAGTGCAACACATATTAATTCTCTCTAAAGAGCACCCAAAAGCTGGGTGTTTTCAAAAGAGCGCCTGGCATGACACATAATGGCCTAATTAGAGAGTCAGACTTGTAACCCAAAGGGCACAGGCTCGATTCTCAGTACCAGCAGGGATTGTAGGTGGGGGAGTGAATGTAAAGAGCAGGTGAGACCCTTGAGCAAGGCACAGAACACAACTAAGTGTATGTGTGTGTTCACTACTCACTACTGTATGTGTGCACTTGGATTGGTAAATGCAGAGCACAAATTCCAAGTATGGGACACCAGACTTGGCTACATGTCATGTGTAACGTCACTAAAAATTGAATGCTACCCAACACAGCTTAACACACCCTAACACAGGCCAGTACGCTGTAACATTACATAACATAGCCCAGCATATCTCAGTGCAACCCTGTGTAAGCTTAATATAACACAATATTATAAGCATGTTTGGGCTTGTTGTCAAAGTAAATAAGAGGAGTCACAGATTCTGTTTTTGAGCTTATTTTCAGAATACAGTCACAAATTCGGACTGGCTAGTGCTCAGTCTCCACAGCACAAGGAAGTCTCAATGACTACTAATAGCATACCCCCACATACTGTTAGAGCTGCATTCAACATAATATGTAAATGTGCACAGAGAGAAAGATTTATTCAGTGACCCAGATGGCAGTTGTTTGTGACAAATACAATATTGAATTATTATTGTCCATGCTATTTTTAACAAAAGCATGGGTACAGCCATTTTTAACTTGAATGTGTCAGTTGTTTCCAATTATTTTAGCTGTTCAAAAACACTGGTTGATATTGCAAACTGGTATTTGTTAAAATATTATTTTAATTTATTACTGTAACCATAAACACACTGGTTTGTAGTGTTAATGGTTTAATAGTTTTACTGCACTTTAAATATATATGCTTATACACATGTATGTATAATGTACATTTATGATACAGGAAATAGGATAATGATGCAAACACCTATTGCCTGACACCCACACACACCCAGACACAATACAGCCTAACACAATGTAACACACCTCAACAAAGCCCAACACAGCACAGTTTAACAAAACATAACACATCTTAGCTCAGAACACAACACTACAGTAAATATTGCTGAGGTATCATTTCTAATACATTTATCCATTCAAATAAAAATTTTGGTTAGATAATATTCTCCGTGGAGATGCCAGCACAGATACAAAATACCAAGGCATTCACTGCAATCACGACAATCCTCTCTAATTGTCTAAATTAAGTCTCTGTAATTCTGCTCTAATAGCCCTCCATTAGTCAAATAAAGATTTACTCACAAACAGACGAACAGTTTCCAGTCTCAGCCCGTGTTAAACTACTTTACCAGAGCCAGCCAGACCCCTGGACATTCAATCAGACCTCTCTGGAAGACAGTGTGCCTTTATATGCTCGGGTGGACAGGCTGGATTATGTAAAGATAATGCACAACCCCAAAATCAATCAGTTAAAATTCAGACTCACAGATCAATGAATAAAACCAGTTTGCCAGGAATACAATGTTCAGTGCAGCGGCTGATTTTAGATCATGAGGACACCATGAAAAGATTATCTGAAATTTCAGCAGGGTTTGTACAGCATGAACTATTCTGGACAGCACAGGAGACCCTAAATTGAAAGCTGGTGTGTCAGATATAAAAAGAGAGGGGGAGAGAGCTGAAGGATGGAGAGATGTTTGATGATGAAGCATGTGTGAACGTCCACAGGGATTTAAGCAAAGCCGGTTCATCTTTTTCATCTGGCTAGTCTTGTTCCAGATCTAATAGTCTGAATGCATGACCAATTGGGCACCATGCAGACACTTTAGATGTTTCTGCATTTTAATTGACTCCTGGAGGTGTCTCAACAACCATTAAATTAATGAAGTCAGAAGAGGAAATGCCAATTCCTCTCTCTCACTCTCTCTCTCTTTTAAATCTTTTGTGCTTTTGTGCTCTGCTGTATGTGCTGCAGTGGATGCTGGGTAATCTACTCTAAGATCTATCCCTTGAGGAAAATAACTGGAAGAGTGTTAGTGAGCTGCCAATGCGGGGCAGCAGTTCTTGATGGTTGCCATGGTAACACCCGATCCCTGCTCACTTCAGCAGGGAATGCTCTAAAAATCTCAGCATCTGCTTTTGCACTGTGACAAGACATACCCAAACGTACAGTCTGTCTTACTGTATGCACTGATCCTCAGATCTACAGCTGTACAGCACACCGCCCCTGTTCTACATGACACATAGAGGACAGATCCACACAAGCTCAGGGCAATAAAACAGTCTAATGGTGCAGCTTTGGTTTAGTGTACAAGGAGACCCAGGTTCGATTCTAGAGACCAAGATTATGTTTCAAATAAATGCTGTGTAGACTGCTTTCTACTTATTAAATAACCCTGAAAAACATGTAACCACAAAAATATGAAGCAGTTTTCAGCATTAACAATAAGAATCATTATTAATAATTCTCAATAACTGATAATTACTGAGCATCAAATCAACATATTAGAATGATTTCTGAAGGAGCATGTGACACAATCAGCTTTGCATCAAAGGAATAAATAAGAAATCAGTTATTTTAAATTTTAATAGGATATTTCACAGTATTATTGTTTTACTGTATTTTTATTATCAAATAAATTCAGACTTTGTAAGCATTTGCAACTTCAGATATATAAAAATAAACCGAGCACAATGACATTATCATTATGTTTTCATTTTTATTTTGTGAGTCAACACAACCACTATTTGCAAACTGATTACATAATCTTTTCTACCCTGAATATGTTCTGATTCTTGATGCAGGCTGCGCAGTCTCTACTTAAAGATATCAGAAATGATCTCAGAACAACTAAAACTAGACATTAGTCAGGATCAAGCAAGCTTTTACACTATATTTAATTAGGAAATAGTCTTTCTGAAATCAGAGAATTGCAAAAATAAAGACCTTTCTGTAATGAATAAGTGATTCAGTCATAATAATTATTGTTTTGACATAAAATGATACATACTGGTAAAAATAAATAAATAAATAAAAAAAATAGCCTGAATGCACTGTAAGTCGCTTTGGATAAAAGCATCTGCTGAATGCATAAATGTAAATGTATATTATAAGACAGACCAGAGAAAAACTAATTAGATAAAACAGATTTAATATTATTTATTGAACACCCTAATAGCAGTCTGATTCATTTATTCCATTTAAGAAAGTAAAAAATATTGTAACCAGACATGCGTTAAGCAGAGAACCACAAGCAGCGGGAATTTGAACAAAGAAGATGGAGGATGCTTACCCTCCTCCCCCCTCCCTGACCACATCTCACAACAACCATTCACTCCTAGACCGTCTGGTTACCAAGGAAACAGCACCTGCAAAGGAAGGCACCATGCCTGAGAATCCCTTATGGGAGCCAGCAGGTCATGTGTTTGTTAAGAGACTATGTTAACCCGACTGTAGCTCGGCTAGCGCTGTATTGTGGATGGTTTGTATAAAATGGTGGCTACAAATTCAGGCAATTCACTCATTAGCCAAGAGAATATTCATTGAGAATATGGTTTTGGATCGTTCCAAACGTAACAACCATTTTTCAACCAGTCAACTGAATTGTGTGTGCTATAATTAAAAAAATTAATGAAAGCCTTTCTTTTAAAGCTGATCCTGCGTGAGTGCTGTACAGTAGTCTCAGTGCCAAAGAGCCATCAATCAACATTATAAAGCCACTGAATTATTCAGTGTAATATTAATGACTCATCACAATGAATTCTAGTGGTCAGCATCATTTTTCAGGACAGTAGAGAGGTGCTGCAAGGAATACGCAACCATACATTTTTCCAACCTTTCTTAAATGTAAAAAAAACCCCAACAACAATACTGCAGTAACCTTCATCATATGCTCCGTATCATCAGTTCCAACATCCCTAAAGACTGGAAAATTAAACCGGAGCTCTGAAAATGTGCAAGTACAGATCAATACTGTGTTTTGATCAGGCTTGAGTACGACAAAAAAGTACCACTGACAAGTTTCAGAGTTCTCACATGTCTTTTAACAGAAATATATCATATCTCAAGGGACATATCAATCTATGCTGACCACAACATAACTAAACCATCATGAAAATCAGCAAGGACGTTATACACATCACGTACATTAACACAATCTCAAATGATAATTCATAACTGTTCCATGTTTTCGTATGATCTGCCTACTCTGCAGTGACAGTCCGGTTTAGGGGTGGATCTTCATGTTTATTATTTCTAAAAATCATACGTTTTTGTATGAATCACATCATATGAATTCATACAAAATAGCCACATATAAGAAAACATTTTACGCATCAACAGCCCACAGACCATCTATTTAAACATAAATAACACACACACACACACACACACAAGTATAAATAAATAAAATATGCTTTAAAAAAAAACTATATATATATATATATATATATATATATATATATATCTCAAACTCTTATAGTTTGTTCATTAAGCACAACTATCTTGTGTCTGAATAGGCAGCAAGATTTTACCAGGAATAACATCACACAATGGCTGTCACATTCTATAATGCTCACATAACATTATGCATTATGCAGTAAGCAGTTCATGTTTTTATTTCTTTGGAGACTAACACATCACATCCGTGTCCAGGGGTTTCACAGTCACTTAGCTGCGCAGGGGTGGTCCAGACATGGGTGTGTGTGGACAGTGACTCCCTGGGCCCTGAAACATCTAGAATTAATGCTGGTTGAAGTCACCCTTTGCGATTATTAACCACAGATAGAAGGTGTGGCCTCAGTTCAGCCCCATTCAGCTTAATGGTAAAAGTCTATTTGGATCATGTATTGCTGGGCATTTTTTTTCCCCTAAGACAAACAATCTGTCTTAGAATTTCACATATTATTACAGATCAATCTGAAATTCTTGGCCACTTTTCAGCAACCAGCTAAGAAATATTTCGAAATAATGATGGTGTCCATATATAACATGATATATACTACATAAATACGTTTCCTAAATAGCTGTGCTCATGTTTTACCTCTCAAAACTCAAATGAATATTTCATGTCCATGAATTTATTCCAGCAGTGTAATGTACAGTCAGCTGGTCATTATAAAATAAACTCAAATAGGGTGATACAATATCAGATCAGGCTGTCAGTACACTACACTGCTTATTACATGCCAATTACCAAATGACAGACGTAAAATACTATAATTCTTAAAATAAAATCCAGATGTATTTAATGCGTACATTATTGCTATTTCTTTATCAGTAAATTGGGTATTTTAGGCAATAGTTTTATGTCATGAATCTATCTATCTATCTATCTATCTATGTAATAAAACAATGATTTTTCTAATAGTTTTCCATAACTTTGATGGTCATTGAGACACACCTAATTTTGGTTTTGGGTGAACCCGGTTTCTAAAAAGACTATTCACAATAATGTAGGCTACTGACAAATCTAACAACATGTAATCAGTCATCTCGAATAATCGTCACATTTTCTTTGTGCTCGCAGAAAATTCACAGTAATGGTGGCCGAAACACATTTGCAGAAGATTCCATTATTTTGCTTCTATGGGCGTCGAATGGCTTCAAATGACTGCTGGGAGGCTTTAATGATAAACTGAATAAGAAAATGACCCTCACCCTCGGGTTTCTGAATAGTGACCTTGGTAGTGATATTTTAGCGACGATATCAGACAAAGGAAAATCTTTGGTTTGTATGTCCCTAAAACAACATATTTATTTGCCTCATGCATTTTAATTCAATCTTATTTGGACTCGTTAACGCGTGAGATTCGTGGGAACGCTTCTGGTGAACGCTCCTCTCTGGCGCCCTCATAAATATTCTCATCAGGACCTCAGCACGTCTCACGGACACACAGCGTATATAGCCGTTAGATTTACCGCATAAATCCCCGCAAACATGCATATGTTGTGATACACCTGCCATCCGTGGTTTATCATGTAGACTAATAGATTGAATGGGTTTAAATCTTACCTCATGTTCAGCAGCGTTGGTGGTGTTTTCTGGGCGTGGAGGCGCTGCTGTCTTTCTGTGTGGTTATGATGCCCTCCCTGCATTCAGTGATGTCACGCCTCTCTCTCTCTCTCCCTCCCTCACACACACAGACGCTTTTCTCCTTCTCCTTTTTTCATTTTTCAAAAATATGCATTTGCCTAACATGCAAACGTAGCTCTGTCGAGAAATGCGGTTGCAATATTATTAATAATTGATAAAATATGCAACATTGTCTTGTATTTTTGTTAAAAATAACAAATAACCTAACAGTAGTGTTTATTTTTAGAATTATTTAAAATGCACATATTATATATAGCTTATTGTATACAAACTGCTGTGTAAACAGGTGAACACAGTAAAACCACTTCAAAAGTCAAAAGTCAGCTGTATGTAATGAAGGTGCAATATGAATGAAATGTAAGACTGCGTGGTCCAAAAAAAAAAAAAAAACCTTTCCATTAGGCCTACTTTCAGGTTGAGATGCCACATATATGCTATGAATTTATTAAATGTATTCATTTTGATTGATTAATAATAATAATAAACAATGGTCATGTTTGTAGACCAAAACAAAAGTCTTGTGCGTTACCCTTTATTATGCTGTTTTGTAAATAATGCGGTGTTACGCATTACTGTTTTTGTAAGCTTTTTTAATGGCTCCATTAATACAATACCGTATAGGCCTATGCTGTATTGTGACAACATGTCCTGATATTGGTTAACATGTGTTACATATTTTTCCCCTATGCAGTAAAGGCTGAACATAGTTTGTAATGATTATGTTGAAATTATTGCTTTGTCGATTCATCAGAAAACCATTGGAGGGAGACAAACACTAGTTCACCAAAAAAGGTTATTCTGACGACAAGATTACAGTTAAGGTGTGTCAGCGCCTTGGAAGTCTGTTGTTGCGAGATGTAAATAGCTAAATGTTGTAATGCGTATATAGTGAATTATATATTTTCTTTCTTTCTTTCTTTCTTTCTTTCTTTCTTTCTTTCTTTCTTCTTATTCGGAAGTTAAATGCATAATTTATATACATAGCATAATGCATACAACCTGATTACATCAGCAGGTGCACGTGCGTATGACATCTGATGCACAATCTCAAAAAATGTTTATACATTGATGATTTAACCTTATATATTCTTAACCATATATATATATAGAGTGAGGTTTCTAGACTATTTTTGTACAGGTGTGCCCTTAAACCTGGCTTAGATAACAGGCCTCTTGTAGACCTACCTTTATTTTTCATATTTTAGAAAGTCTGACAGCTGAAACACTTTTTTCCTTATAGCTATTTTAAAATATAGTACTATTCATGATTCCAGTGCCTTCATCCATCCCCAGTGTGTGCCCATAGAGGAAATGTGGTGTTTTATTAATGTAACATGCCCCCTTTAGTTACGGAACAACGTTGCATGACCAACATGGCGTAGATGGAGAGCATTTTAACGGTATAGAGCAGGTGGGGTTTTTGTTCTCGTCGTGTAACGGGACACAGGACGCGGGGGTGAGCCGCATATCGCGTGCTTGCGTGCGTCAGAGAGGACGTGGTAGGACAGCTGGAGCGCGCGCGCCCGCCCGCCCGAAGAGCAATAACAGCATTTTCAGCGACATCGCTCGATTTACGCCATGCAAATAGCACGAGAAAATGAAACGGGACTGGCACTATAGAGAATGTAAGACAGTTGTCGTGTATCTGATCTCCTAATGCTTCCTCTAATTTATGAATAACAAGATTTGGGACGTTGCTTCACAGTCGCCAGGTAAGAATACATCTCTTTTCACTAGCTATACATACGTTATTGTTTAAATATGTAAATCGTTTAGATAAACGCGGCTTTCATGTATCGATACGCTCACGTCTTTATAGAATTTCGTGTGACGGACCGCAATAGCATCTTTCGGCGCACAGCGACGTAATTACTTTTTTTTTTTTTTTTTTTTTTTTTGCGTTTTGTTATTCATCGCCTGTGTCTATGAAAGATGCTCTTTTGACGTCAAACAAGCAATTATAGATTTCACGCGTAAAAAAAAAAAATCGTTCTCATCTTTCTTAAAAATGACGTTCGGTTCAGTGAATTACGCGCGGATGATGTATGTGTCTCCGCATGAATGTAAACGCACATGTGATTAAGTTTAACGAAATTTGAAATAGCGTGTTCTTTCATCCACGGCCTCCCATTGTTTCGAAGTGCTTGTTCATTCAGTTTGCATGGCCTATATGTGCTTTATTACCCAACTGGGTGAGAGAAAATAACAGGATGCCTGTTTTGATTGTTGCCTAATTACAGCTTTACGCGCAATATTAACGCCAGCTGTAACAGCAAACCCCGTTGATTAAGAGATGCGGACCATCTCGGATCCGCATTCCATCAGAGCTCCGAGGGGCTCAGGATCGAGCTTACAGAGTAAGAAAGTTGATGGGCTGTGGTATTTTTAGACATCACATAGGAAAGACGTTTGCATGTCTCCTGTAGAAGCCTTTCAGGCCACCGCAGTTACACATTTCCTCACCTCAAGATGTAGATTTGATTTTTTTTTTTTTTTTTTTTTTTTTTGTGAAATATCCAAATAATCAGCGTTGATTAAAAGAAAAAAAAGCTATGAACTGATATGAGACTACATGTTTTCGTTTAGTAATCATTCAGCACTATAAATAGCTTCTTTCACCTCAATGTATGAATAGGCTGCAATGACGTAAATTAAACCCACTGTTTGCCAGTTGGTTACTAGGGTAACTGACAGAAAGATGTAATGCAACATTAGAAATATGTTGTTTTGCCTCAATCTGGCTTTGTTTCCATCAGTATCTCTGATGACATTCTCTCACTCTTGTTTTTGCTCATTCTCTCCATCTCTTTATACATGCCCTCAAGGTCTGTTTCCACAGTAACTAGAGAATTCCCAGAGTTCCAAAAACGATGCACAGCTGAGATGTTCTCGAGTAGCTCGGGGAGTATCTCTAATAAATCTTAGGTGTTCAAAGGCCTGATGTTTCTACTTACATCACACAAACTGGTACAAACCAGCAGAAAACAAAAGCAATGCCATCTAGAGCGGAGCCTCAGTGTGTACAGCACACTCATGACCAACCAAGCAGACACAGGCTTTGGAATATTATCTGTTGTAAAATCACTGTAATTCATGGTTTTGAGAATTAATGCTTTATGAAACAGAGCCAGCAACTCCAATATTCAATAAATAGTTATTATATCATATATTATATTAATAAGAGTAAAGTCTTGTTCACACCATTGCTATTATGATTTTTAGAGTTATCGTTCTTGGTGTAAATAGGATTGATACTTAATACTTGAGATTAATATTTAATACTAGTAAACCTATTTCTGCCACTTAAGAAAAAAAATGCTTTTGTGAATTATATATATATATATATATATATATATATATATATATATATATATATATATATATATATATATAAACTATTTAAAAATGAGATGAAAAGTTGAAATTCAGACATTGAAAGTAAAAAGTTAGTATTATGACAAAATGTTGACAATTATGGCAAATAAATAAATAAATAAATAAATTGACTTTATATCTTATAGTTATGACTTAGTATCTCATTATTTTGACTTTTTATGTGTTAATATGATTTACCAAAATGTGATTTTTCTTATGTGGCAGAAATGGGCTTCCATACACTTGTTCCATAAATGTATAGAAAATTATGCCATGACAACGCTGACTGGCTGTTGGCACCACAAAAATATGATTATTCTCTTCACTTCTCTTCTTATCCTGAGCTGTGATTCACTTTTAACACCCCACCAAAAATAATCAGCAAAAAAGAAACGTTCACTGGAAAAACGTTTTCTGAATATATATGTGATTTCAAAAAATGTTATCAGAATAAATGGCTTCACTGAATGGTTTTTGAATTGAGAAGTCTACCAGCAGGGGCGAAGTGGCCAACACAAAATAATCAAACTGACCCGTTGGCTCATACAATCAGTATTCATCAGTATAGTATCAGATTCAGTATTCAGTAAGCTGCCTGTTTTACAAAATGTTAAATTTTTAGCTCTAAACTGTACATATGTCTGAAATCTAGTAGCTGTTCATATTGATACAGTATCACAGTGTCTGTGAATAGGACAGAAAGTACAGATATGGTATTGCATGCAGCCATTTATTTATCTTAGCATTTATTTTTCATATGCTTGATCCATTGTTCTCAAAAGCACCATACATCTCTTACAGTCTTGTGCATTAACTCCAATGGACAGGATTTGCCAAGCCTCTTTATAAAATGTCTGACCTTTACATCTGATTACAGTTTTACTATGAGAGAGAGATATAAAAAAAGATGGAATATGAGATGTATGAGGGCTTGACAAAACATCCTTAATATTCAAAACTTGCTTTCCACTGAGATTGCATCTCATGCTGCTGGCGAACCAAAGAGGAAGTCTTCAGTAAGAGGCTCATCTGGTCTCTGTTCATCTGAGTGATAATCATTACTGCTAATTCAGAAGTACCACTGAATTTTCCTCTGGGGCTGAGTAGATGTGAGCATTTCAAGCTCTTAAACGCAGACAAAGTTCTCTGTTAATCAGACCGCATTGGACTGGCCTGTGTATGTCATGTGAAAATTATGTATTTGAGTAAATCTCTATTGAGGTAGTCAGGAAGTGGCCTCTGTCTCCAAATGCTGCAAGAATCCAGTAAGGTGCCAGAAATATCCGGTGTGAGCTTGCTTTCCACAGGAGACTGAGTCCAACGGCTGCTTCACAGCAAGATAAATGAGTCATTAATAGATGACCTTGATGCCGATGGCAGCAGAGACCGTCCTACTCAATTCACAAAGGCACACAGACATACACTCTCATGTATATATTTACACACACACACACACATTGACGTCAGGAAAATTCTCTTTCCATCCTTTCTATGTGGTTCACACCATCTGAGGCACAGTCACAATGTAAATGCATCTGACTAAAGATACACATAATCTTTCATATGTAATGTCAGGCAACCCTGTTACCAATGATGTCTAGATCTCATACAAACTGTAAAGAACATGTCATATTTCACCTCTAAATAAAAAGAAAGAAATCAGAAATTATGTTATGCTTTAATATTTGTTACAAATTATTGGTGAAACTTCTGCGCAGTAGTATCAAACTATCATTCCAAACACCCCTCCATCTCTAGCTGGTCAGAAAATCAGAGAGTTCTGCCTCAGACGCACATTATTGGTTGGTTGAGCTGATGTTGCTGTATTGAGCTAATCCGAGTGCTCAGACAAACAGATCAGTGTTTTGATAGTGCCACAGTGTTTACTCTTTTGGTTTAATCAATATATATATATAATGGTAGTATCACTTGTACTGACTTTAATTTATGCAGATTTTCTTTAATTTTGGGTTAAAGTGTGACTGGTTTTCATGCCCTTCACATGCTGATTGCTCATGCTCAGGGATAGCTTTTTTGACTGTAAAGATTTAAAGTAAAAAAAGTGAGAATATTAAAATATATCATGAGCACAGTATAATGTACTTGAGAGGGCACACAGATATATAATATATACAATGCAATTATAACATAATTATGACATATTACATTTAAAATGGAAAAAAAGCTTGAGTTAATTTTATTTGAATACTATTTACATCATTAATATATTCATATGAAAATAATATACAAATAGTTATAATTCAGTTAGTGTCAGTAGTGATTTTAGTTGACAATTTATTTATGCCAGTAGTTATTGTGAGTTATTTTATTTAAATAATAATCGCAAGACATTTTCATGGGTTGATAATTATTAATTTTGTCATTTTGGTGATATCAGTATCAGCAAAATACACTATTGGTTGACCTTCAGTTCACACAGACAATGTAGTAATGTAGTAGGTCACTTGGAAAAGTACCAATGCAACCACTTCAACCACATGGCAATTTGTAACTACATTTTGGCGATTATGTAGTCTCATTTGTACGTTATCATATTATCTGATCACTCCCAAAGTGATGGGATGTTTAGAGGTAGGGTTAGGGTGGACCTTGATGCTTTTTTCAAATCGTACAACTTCATATGAAACCTCCCATGAGATTCTGTGAGATTGGGTTGGAAGTACCAATGCTGGTCTTTCTTTCCTTGCTAACAGATTGATTGAAATAGACTGAAAGTATTTTTTCTCTTTTCATCTGTGAACATCAGATAACAAGATATATATATATGGATACACTGTCTTTATGTGCATGTGTACCAAATGAAACCTTTTTCCTTTTTCAGATCTCAGGGAATAGTTAAATCTTAACCACCAAATACCCCGACAAACCCAAGCAGCATGCCAGAGCAGAGTAACGATTACCGGGTGGTGGTGTTTGGAGCAGGGGGAGTGGGCAAGAGCTCCCTGGTTCTGCGCTTCGTTAAAGGCACCTTCAGGGACACCTACATCCCGACAGTGGAGGACACGTACCGGCAGGTCATCAGCTGCGACAAGAGCGTATGCACTCTGGAGATCACCGACACCACTGGCAGCCACCAGTTCCCTGCTATGCAGCGTCTGTCCATCTCCAAGGGCCATGCCTTCATCCTGGTCTACTCCATCACCAGCAGGCAGTCGCTGGAGGAGCTGAAGCCCATCTACCAGCAAGTGCTGGCCATCAAAGGTAACGTGGAGAACATCCCCATCATGCTTGTTGGCAACAAGAGCGACGAGACCCAGCGCGAAGTGGAGACCAAGGAGGGCGAAGCTCAGGCAAACATCTGGAAATGTGCGTTCATGGAAACATCAGCCAAGACCAACACCAACGTGAAGGAGCTTTTTCAGGAGCTCCTGAATCTGGATAAGAAGCGTGATATGAGTCTGAACATGCGCTCCAGCAAGCAGAGACGTGCAGACAAGCTGAAGGCCAAGTGCAGCGTGATGTAGGAGGCTGGATCCACTGTCGCATCTCTCAACGTGTAACTGACTCCTCGAAAATGTACATAAGTCCCTCAACCTTAAAGGAACAGTGCGCACAAAAAAAATGAAACTTCTGTCATCGTTCACTTATTGTCCTGTTATTTTAACCCACATGACTTTATTATTTCCAGGGAACACAAAGAGAAATTGTAATACACTGTAATGCACTGGCCGCACTTGTCCATGCAACCAAAAAACTTAAAAAAGGTGTGTTCTAAGTCTTATGAGGGAGGTCATATGTGACCCTGGACCACAAAACCAGTCTTAAGTCGTTGGGGTATATTTTTAGCAATAGCCAAAAAAAAAACATTGTATGGGTCAAAATTATCGATTTTTCTTTTCCTACCATAAATATATACAAATTAGAGCTTAGATTCTCTGCCCGAGCCCGAGCCCGGACTCGACCCGACCCGACCCGCGGGCCGTGTGGGGGAGACCGGTCCGGGTAGGGTCGTTGTTTCGGGTAGGGTTGGTCCCTTGATAAAGCACATCACGTGTCATGCGCAGCGTCTCGTCCACTCGCATTCGCAGTCTCGCACGCGTGACGCATCACACACCTGCTGTGCGTGCTGTACTATTCAGTAGCTTAAGTGCCACATGGAGCTTGAAGAATCAAAGAAAAAAAAATTAAAACAGGAGAATTAACTTTGAGCAAGTTTGGAGGAAAATCGGAGGTATGGAAACATTTTAAACTAGTCGTGGGGAGTGACAACATATGTGTTGGCTTTGTCTCGTGCATAAAATGCGGCACGCTGCTTGCCTATGACAGCAAAAAAAAAAAAAAACCGGTCTTAGGCCATCTTTTTCTGTGTTCATCATTGTTCACTGTTTATCTTTTTATTTTTATTTTTTACGTTTTTCTTCATTCGGAATTTCAGATCCATTTACGATCCAATTCAGTTATATCTGAATAAACAACAAACGCAGTTTACATGCTTCTTCCTTGTCGTATTATTCATTAAGATCATAATAAAAAAAAAATGCACGCACAATTATGAACTTGATAAATGTTACAGATATGTTACTATGCACAAACAAATGCCTTTCAACTTACATGTGCAAAATTCAGAATTAAATGAATGTGCTGCAATTTGTACAAAAAGAGTCTGTAGTAGCATACGTGTTTTAGCCATTAAATAAGCACATTTAGTTTCAAGTTTAAGTTTTGTTTTGAAGAAAGATTTTCTTTAAGGTGAATTTCGTTTAGTATAAATTGTATCTTAATTTTAATACATTTTTCATCAACCAATTGCCTGGATTTTAATAAAAAAAAAAAGCAATATAGCAGACAATGTAATAATGACATGGAGGCGCCGGCGCGCCACGGTCACACATACACATTTAAAACTCACCGAATTTACAAATGCACATCTTGCTTGTTGCTCACACACATATTATGTTGAAATAACAATATTTTGAAGTAACATTATTAATAATAATTAATCTTTAAGAATATTTAATTGAATGCTGAATGTTGTGCTTGTTCAATTTAATAAAATTAAAACTTTAATTATGATAATTAAAATAATTTAATATTTAATATTGAGTGGCCAATTTTTGCTCATTTATTAATAGTATTTATATTATATATATATAACTGCGCAGCTCCCCCCCTGTAGCCTAAATGATCTAGCACAGCAGCACCTGCGTTAAAAAAAACATGGCGCCGCCCCTGGTTATAACGGCCCACATATTAAAAATGGTCGGGTTTATATCGGGCTCGGGCTCATAGTTACAGTGAACGTGTCGGGCCGGGCCGGGCTCGGACACAACGTGCTCGGGCTCGGGTAGGGTCGGGCTTGATTTGTTGGGCCCGATCTAAGCTCTAATACAAATTAAATTTTTGATTAGTAATATGCATTGCTGAGAATTCATTTGGACAACTTCAAATGGCGATTTTCTCAGTATTTTGATTTTTTTGCACCCTCAGATTCCAGATTTTCAAATAGTTGTATCTCGGCATAATATTGTCCGATCCTAATAAACCATACATCAATGGAAAGCTTATTTATTCAGCCTTTAGTCGATGTATAAATCTCAATTGCAAAAAATTGACACTTAAGACTGGTTTTGTGGTCCTGGGTCACATATGATATCATATGAAAACTTTGTGTTGGGTTTCAGAGTCATTACCACAAGTTGAACATGTGAATGATTCATTCAGACCAATTTTATGAACTGAATCAGCTGATTCTTTAAAAAGACTCGAACGATTTGTTCATAAATCAAATATCATTAGTTCTTACAATAACATGGCAAACTGACCCAGGGTAAATGTAAAACATAAATTTCAGCCATTTTCTCACTCAGATCTATTGAATGCATTCATAAGACTTGGAAAAGAGCACAATTCATACAAACCGCCTTTATGATACTTTGATGGTCCTTTTGCACCTTTACGATCCTTACTTTTCTTTTGTGTGTGTGTGTTAATTAAGTGTAGAATTAAGCGACGCAAGAGTGAGAAAATGATGACAGAACTTTCATTTTTGGGTGAACTCTCCCTTTAACTCTCCATCCCTCTCAGTCTTAATCAGGTAATCTTTAGTGTGCATCCAAAATCGTCGACTATCTCCCTTCACCTGTTTGTTCTGGCTCCTGTAGTGATTCTGTGTACAAGACTATAAGAGCTGACACATGAAGCAGGGAGGACGTCCCACGATTCTCACACATGCTCTCTTTACTGCTTTCTGATGACTTTTTATTGAATTCAAGGCAGACTAAATCATCAATGTGGCCATTTTTACATCAGGCTGTGTCTTTAATGGTACAGTGTCGAAATGCAGACATAAATGTCTTGAACTGGTTCTGCATTGTACGGGATTCTCATCCAAAGACGGAAGAGGCCTGGGCACAGCTGAAGAGGCGACACTATCCGCTCTTCCAAATTCCATATACTATAGCAGCACAAAAGCCTATTACAAATCAGAAAACAATTTGGGACGAAGGACATTCTTAGTTAACCGGCTTGCCAGTGATGTAACCTGGTATAACAGAGTACAGTGCATAATGCATGTCTGATGATATAAACTACCTTCATATTAAATGTGATTGAGATCTTTTCATCGAGAACAGAGCTATACCTTATTGAAGCACAGTGAATAAGTCCTAAATGTGATCATTTCTAAAATATATATTTTTTGTGACAGGGTGGGGTTCGGGGTGTCGACTGGTGTTTTGTTTTACTCTGTTTTGTTTTTCAAGTGTTGATGGCACTCGAAAACATTAATATATGCATTTCATCATCTAACTGAAAACATATATCCTGTATGTGAAATCTATGTGTATTATGAGCACTAATGAAAGCCCCTGTACAGCCCCTGTTTTTCTGTCAGTGTCTATATTTCCTCTGATAAATTTAATGCCATTTGCTTTAGCAATACATGATATAAAAGCACTTTTAGAATCTTGAGCACATTCAAAACACAGAGCGTTAACCTTTACAAAGATGTTCTTGTCAAACACTCTGCGTTTACAGCTTTACTGCAGATAAAGTGTTTATTCAATAAATATTATTTGAGGGACCAGAAAAATAAAGAAGCACAAACAAAATGGAAATAATCATCGCTTGTTTTCTTTTGTGGTTCTGAACATCTGTATTCATTATAAAGTGGCTCTAAAAGTATGCATAAAAATGTTTGAATTTCATTTCATTTAGATACAAAATATTAAACTAAGTGGCATCCTGAAACAAATGATGTTTGAGTTTTTGTCAGAAGTACAGTAATGTCACTTTTATTAGCCATTTATGGTGACTTTTATGTGATGTATGAAGTCAGTTTATTATGAAGAACAGTGTCAATTGATTTATCATTTCAAACTTAAACTTCTGGTTGTGACATGTTTTCCTTGAGGGGGATAAAACACTTGCTTTGATATTATATATTTGATATTTCTTTAAGCATTTAAGCATGACTTAAATTAGATACTTTCTGGGGCAACTGAGGGTGCAGGTTTTTACCATTAAAAAAACAAAACAAAAACCTTTTATATCAGTGATGTCAACTCTCTGCCCTTATGTTAGTAGTCATGATGGATGAGAATGATAGATACTGAGGGGAATGAGTGTACCTGAAGCTACAAAAAGAGCATCTGGTGGAACATCTGCTCAGTCAGTCATGGTGCATCTCTGAAGATTCAATGGAAAGTGAAGCATTAATTAGCAGATTAAATAAAAGCATAGATTTGTGTGTGAGGATATAACTGGGTTTTGTCCATGTGCTGTGCAGTGTTCTATTCAACTAGGAAAGTTGAAATTTCCAGCTATCTACTTGGAGAAGTGCAACAGAATGTCACGAGACTTGAGACATTCAACTTCAACAAATACAGTTTTACCAAGATGCGAGTCTGTGATTTCACGCTTGCCTGCACTCAGACAGATGTACTGTACACATTCACATATTTACTTTTTAAGAGATAGTTCAGCACAAAAGGCTGCAAAAGCAATGTAAATGCATCATAAAAGTGGCCCATAAGTATTGTGCACTATAATCCAAGTTATTAACTTCTTAACTTCAATTTCTTAAGTTCTTTGGAAGTTGCATAACAACAAGAACAGCAATGCAGAGCATACTTATAGATTCAATAGATATCAGTCGATCAATCGACCGACCGATCAATAGATAGATAGGTACAGTAGATTTTGAAAAAGTGCACTTTCCATCACCATGCCCCTTTAGGGACTCCATAGAGCACTAGTAATCCAGATTAGGAAATATGAAAAAGTGTGTATCTAGATCATTGTGATCCAATACAATTTTGCTTTGAAAAACCAGCAGAAAAGTAAAATAGACTACCTGTTTCTGGATTTCCAAATCCAGATCATTCTAATCCAGATTAAGCTTTTTAAACAACTGGCCCTGGGTGTTTTGAAACATTGTGTTGTAACAAGCAAGATGGCGGACTCATCATTCAAGGAACACGCACATCAAGCTTAAAGTCCTCAGTACTCTTCAACATGAACCTAAACTTTACAATTTATGAGTCGTCCGTTTTTCCAAGTATTTTTTTTTTTTATCAAATAAAAGTTAGCAACATAAATGTGAACATACACTTTACATTTGTCAGGTAAATAGGTTTACTTTGCAGGAATTAATAGATTTATGCACAGATGTTTGATAATGATTGCTTATGGATTGGCTCTACCACTATTTTCATCTTGGAAAAAAAGATTCAATTGACCCTGGGGTACTGATTATTATGTGAAGACGTTTCCAGGTGTTTTGCTCAGAGAAACAAGATTCAGATGTCTTGAGCGAGTGCTTCAACTTTCATAATGTGGACATTGTTAAATTTGCTCAAAACAAACAATACACACGTGTTTAATGTTCAAAATGCACTTATATGGGTTAAAATGGCAGGCAATAAAAAGTATAAAGCCTTTGTCCACTTTATTTTTCTTCCTTTTGGACACAGGAGTTAAAGGCATGTTTTGTTGGAAAAAAATTCCGTGGCACTGCCCTCTGCTGGTAAATATAGGTATGAAGCATTATTGAACTTTTGACAACAACGAGGGCAGCATGACAGCTCAGTGGGTAGCACTGTTGCCTCACAGCAAGAAGGTCCCCAGTTGGAGTCCCGGAGCCAGGAGACCTCACTGTGTGGAGTTTGCATGTTCTCCCTATGTATGTGTGATTATAATTTTTATATAATAACTGGTAAAGACCCCCTTCAACCATTTAATGTGTTTAATTAGTACAAATGATCCAGAATGCTGCAGCATTACTGGTCTTCAATCAGCCCATGTCACACCTCTGTTTCTCTCTCTACACTGGCTACCAGTTGCAGCTTGCATCAGGTTTAAGTCACTGATGCTTGCATACAGAATGGCCAAGGTCTATGCTGAGTCTACATCCCTTCTAGAAGCTTAAAAACCATTATACATTTGAAAGATTTATTCTCAAACGCTTATTTATCCAGTAAAGAAACATATCTTTATGAATGAAACATTGATCCATTCATTCAAATGTTTTTTTTTTTTATTAATTATTTTGTTCATATATTTTTAAAACAGACTGAAAAAAAAAAAACCTCCAGCAGTGTCCCTCAGCACTATAAATTAAATAACTGAAATATGAATAAAAAAAAATTATTTTTACCCATGTCATATATAGTATACTATTTGCAAATAACATACTAGGTGGCTAGACACTGTTGCATACCTTGCCCAATAAAAGCAACATGTTTATTAAACAAAACAAACAAACAAAAAAAAGCTTTATTTGGTTTGAAGGAGGATACATTTGGATGAACTAAGACCAACATTTTATTTTCTTTGAACAGGTTTTTAAAGACATGTTTTATGAAAAAAAAAAAAAAAAAAAAAAAAAAAAAAAATTAACTGAGACACTGCTCTCTGCTGGTGAAAACGGGTATGTAGCAGTAACAGAAAATATTGGAAGAAAAATGGTCCACTAGTAATGGGAGCTCTAGATTTACAGAATTTAAAGGCGTTACTTATACTTTACATGGAGATGTTCCTATCATGACATCAGTACTGCATATTTAACAACGATTAAGATCCAACTTTTGATTTTGTGAATAAAGCTTTTTTTTGTGAAAGGGAGTTGAGCCTCAGTTAAAGAAATGTTACTTTTAGAGATAGAATAAGATATGAAGTGATCTATTCTGCCAAATATGAAAATATAAAGCGATTAAAAGTTTTTTGTGCAGTTTTATGGTTTAGAATTGGTTGAGCAGTTTCTTGAAACTTTAAGTGATTCCAGCGCAGTTCCAGTGCCAAACCCAGTGCCAATGTTTAGAATTTGACAATACATGAGGACATCATGAATTGGTCTGTTTTATGTCCAGATTTTCCATGCATTCACGTGGATTTGAAAAACCCATTAGACATTTTTCTAATGGAAATTTTCCACTGAGGAAAAAGGTCATTAGGAAGACATTAGTCGCCACAGGAGGCAGTTTGTGCTGCATGTTATTGATGTGCTGACATCATATTTGTGGTTTCCTTTAAATTCTTTATTTAGTCTATAATGAAGTTACAAAAAAAACTAAAAAAAAAAACAAAAAAAAACCCAGAGTTTGTCACATTAGTTTACACATACATATGGTTAAAATGGTTAACTTTTTTTTTTTTTAACACCTTATTTTTATCAAGAAAAACAGACTAAAATTGAAAAATCATGAGATAGCACAATTGTGTGCATTATGCAACACTTCTTCCACTAGCAAAAGCTTCGGTCCAGTTTTTTCAGGGCTCCAGTACAGACTGGTGGCTTGATTCCCTGTAAGAAAATTAATTTCATTTGAGTCCTGTTGAATAGCATGTGCCATATTTCAGCAAATCACAAATGGTACATGTGAAAAGACATGAGCATACTGTACTTTGTACAAACTGCATACAAGGGTGAAGAGAGTGGACATAGCCTTATCTTCCCATTCACTTGTGTATTCCTGAGAAAAAAAAAAAAAAAAAAAAAAACCTTATTATCTGTCTTATTTCAACATGACAGATTCAATCAGTGCAACTGCTCTGCTTTGAGAGGGCCTCACCCCATTGAAGGTGATCCAGGGAACATGAGTGTGTGCTGGTTTGAGCGCCTGCGTCTTCACTGCATTCTGATGCATCAAACTCTGGCCAAGCTCTCCTCTGGTACAAGACTCTATGGTCTGCCATTTAACAAACGGTGCATAGAGTTGCAAACACTAGCAAAGAAAAGTAAAGAAAAAAAAAAAGTCTCATAATGGCTCTTCTTCATTCAAACATAACGCTGTAGTGAGGGACAGTAATGTTGGCTCAGAGATGCTTACAGGCTTAGCAGATTTTAGTACATCTGCAGATGACTCCATGCAGTAAATGACAGGAAATGCTGCATGATTGGCTGCATATAAAACACATGCCTATTAAAAAAAGAAATATTAGGAATGTTTAACTAGAGAAAGAGAGAAATCTTTTTCAACTCATCCACAAAACCAAGAGAGCTGCCTTGCTGTTTTTACTGCCTTCACACAGCAGATTCCTGTGGTTTGCATGTTGCTAAGCTAATAAAACAATACTCAAAACATAGTATACAAACACACACACACACAAAAACAATTAATATATTAATCAATCATTTATTATGTAATGACATGCATTTATATTTTATTTATACCATAGTCAACACTGTTATTAGCTAATAAACTCACCTCTACCATGTTAGCATAGCACTCAGGTTCTCCATGTTGACATGAGAATGAATTCTCTTCAGGAAGTTCTAAATTGCAAGTTAACAGTCATAGACAAGAAACATCACAACATTTTAACTATTACAACACACAGACTCCTATGAAAGAGCAGAGGTGTACCTTAGCATTGCCGAAGGGAACCAGGTTGACCTTCATTATATCTTTAAGTAAAGTCCAGGTTGGGAAGAGTTGTTCTGTTAGGAACGCTCTGCAGCCTGGACAAAGGCTCTCGTAATAGAGAGTGATCTCTACGGGAGGAACCACTGGGTCTGGCCGGGTTGCATTCAGTTCCATACATTGTTTCCACACCTATTCAAATGCATAGAGGGGGAAAAAAAAAAAACCCTTAGGAACAATAATAAAAAAAATCTAGAAATTATCCAGTTTGGCAACATACAGTAGGGTTACATTCATGGAATGTGAACAATCAAGTCATAAAAACGGTGTCTGATAGCACACAAACATCAGGTGACCATTAATGAAATTCAGAGAATTGTAAACATGCAAAGTGTTGTTAAATTATAGAAATGTTAATTTATAAGTCACAGGGTAATTTAAGTATCCCTGCATGAAAAGACAAATTTCCAAGATAAATCTGACATGGGAAATTTCATTGAAACTTTAGTATGACCTATAGTTGATCGTTTGCTTCCGTTACACTACCAAGGGCTGAAACACTCCAGGAAAGCTATTTTCATGTTGAGCTCATCAAAATGACCACAGCTGATCACAGTTGAAAGTCAAATGGCTTTGTATGCCATTGAGAAGGTGATTAGCTACACCTGATTGAGTTCACGAGTCATTTTTAGGAGGGATGATCCTGTTTCTAACTCAGTGAATGTTTTTTTTTTTTCTAACATGTTGGTGTTCTATCTTTCACTTGGATGTTATAAGTTAGAGTAAATACAGCAGAAAAAGCTGTATGTGAAGCAACAAAATGTAAGGGGGTGATTCTTTTCTATAACAACTGTAAGTAAACAAACAGTCAGATTCAAAAGTTAAACAAGTTTTCTAAAACCCATCATTAAACAAACTTTTTACAGGATGAACTTCTGACCCTGAACTCGGAGTATAAGAACATACATTTGTAGACATGAGGACCATCATCAAACTCATGATGTGAACCAGGAAACCTTGTGGCCTGTTTAATTGGAAGCTGTTTGTGTTCAAAAGCATGACAGTAATTTAGAAGCACAAAGAAGTCTTTAAAAGTCATGTTGAACACAGCTTCATTACAAGACCAGTGTTTCTGTGCAATACTCCAAAAGTCAATATTCTAAAAAGTCAGTAACACACTGCAAATTAACATCAGTTATTATATTGCATAATGCCAGTGAAAACCTTAATAATTCTGTATTGTGGGTCACCTTAACCATTTTTAAATAAAATGATTGACATGTCTTAAGATGCAGCAACGTTACTGTACAGTTTAAACAAGCCACAAATCATTACAATAATGACACTGAACTGCAGAAATTCCTCTATCATTTAAGATGGCAAAAAAAAAAGAGAGAAAGAACTTAATTGTTTTAAGACTTAAAATCAACCTCTTAAACAGACTTACCCCACATTCTATGGCAATTTCCAGAGACCTGCACCATTGGGATGGAGGGTATCCACATGAAGGCTTTGGGTGAGATTTACACTGGATTTCATAAACTCTGAGGAATATGAAATAAAACACACAGAGCATTAGAGTGTTCATGCTGTTGGTATTTAGAGAGTCCCGTAGCTTTCTGTGAGCAGTAGGAGAGCTTGCATACACTTTCCTCCCATAAAAAATAACCTCCAATCAACTGTGAGCAGCTGCAGCTGAACAGACACAACACTTACTGACCTCAGATCAGCAAAGAGAAGCTGCCCATAAGCAAATAGGGTTCACAACTGAGTGTTGTGGCTTTGTAAATATTACAATAATAGATAACTATACAGTACTACCGTAATAAAATCTTTAAATATCTTAATTGTTTGAGTTGGTCATACCAAAACAAATGCCTAAAATCTACAGTTATTACTCATTCCATATCTATACTTTTAGTATATATTTATATATTTATTTTATATATATTAATTTTTAAAGATATTTTTATACACCTTTATTTGACCCTCAAACTTTATTTATTATATTAAGTATTATTTATTTATTATATTATATTATTAAAAGCCCTTGCTACGTGTACTGCGTTTAAGCTAACTGAGACTTGTTATAGCACTTGTATATCATTGCTCTTTTTTTGATTTTGATTGCTTCCATTGTCCTCCTTTGTCGTTCTGGATAAAAGTGTCTGCTAAAATGACTAAATGTACTTTTTATCTTTAACCACAACTTAAGTTCAATTAACAATCATACAAATAGAGGGAAATCTGCTTTTCTCATTGTTCTTCGATACAGACTGAAGAGTACATGAAATTAAATGTTATTTTGTGATAGTATCTGTTTGGATTTACATGGGTTTGTGTTATGTTGCTGTTTTTGGGGGTTACCATTTTGAAGATTAGAGCCTGTGTTTAGGTTGATAATGGGACAAGAAACATTAAGACTGTAATGTAATGTCCAAAGGCTATATGAACTGCATTAAAACAATAACTGTGCATGTGCCATTGTAGTGAAAGTCTGTTAGTTATGTTAGCACATGTATGGGTGCTACTGCCAGCTAATAGTTAGTTGCTATTTTTAATTGTATCCAATAAACTAAGCTCACTTTATTTATTTATTACTTATTTATTTCTCTATCAGTCATTCATTCATTCAGTTGGCTTACTCATGTCACGCCCCTGGACTCATTATGTTGTGTTTTCCCTCCATGTGTTCGGTGTCCCTTGTTAATTAATCATTCCACTCACCTGTATTTCCCCAATTATCTTGCGTTTAAAGGTCCTAGTCTGTGTTTGTCAAGTCAATTTGTTTGCTATGTATGCGCCTACTGTGGATTATCCCTATGATTCCTGGATTAAAGACTCTTTGCTTGTACTCACTGTTTCTCTCTTGTTCCTCCCGCAGTGAAGTGTGACAGATGACCTGACCAAAACCTTTAAATTCAGTTTGTTTACCTTCTGTTTGTTTTCCAGTTTTCCTCAGTCCTTTTGTTTTTGTTGTGGTGTTATGGATCCCCCTCCTTTGCCTGGAATACCTCCTCCTTGAGCAGGGGGAGTAAATGCTCGGGGCCCACACCAGACTGTTCTGGGTCCTGTCAAGCTTTACCAACTACCCAGAGGATGTGCTTGTGCGTTCTATGACGCCAGTTTAAATGTCGTGCACAGAGCGCCATCGTCCGAGAACAGTCCCTGAGTGAATTTCGCCACCTTTGTGGAGTGGACACTGGTGTGAAATGGATCTGTTCCCCGCCGGTTCCCAGGGATTAATCGCCAGTGCCACTCCTGACCCAGAGCCCAGCCCATCATCTCCCCAATGTGTCAAGCCCACCACTGGTGGAGAGCCATCGCCTCATGGATCTGCAGTGCTGAGGATCACCGCGGAGCCAGTGCTGCTGAAGATGTCAGTAAAGGGGAGTGAGCTGGCAACAGCGCCTGCAACGAGGGAGAGTGCTGCGGATGGTGTGAGCATGCAGAGGAGCTCCACCCCCTGCACCGGGGCTGAGGGAGGGCTGACAATGGAACGCCAGAATGAGGAGGATCTCCTTGAATGGGAATCGGGACTGAAAATTGAACTGGCCCCTCTCCTCTCTCTGTCGTCTCTACTGTTCCCGTCCAGCCCTCCTTTGTTCTTGGTTTCCTCGTCCAGCCCTGAGGGGGCTTCCAATCCTCCAGTGCCTTTTCCTTGAAGGTGTCCTCCAGTGCCTACTCCTAGAATGTGCCATCCAGTGCCTGCTCCTTGAAAATGCCTGCCCTCCCACCTGTTCCTGCCTCAACCGCTGTCATCTGGTAGCCCCTCTACTCGTACTCAGCCCACCATCATTGCATTGCAAGCTATGCGGGACTGCCATCCTCCAGCATCGCTGTGATTGTCTCCTGCCTCTGAGGCCTGGACTCCGCCTCGGCCCGTTGACCCATCGGCTCCACCATGGCTTCTAGATGCCTCCTCTGTCATGGCCCAGCAATCCACAAGCTCCACCTGGCTCCCTCGTTCCTCCGGCTCCACCTTGGTCTGGCGTCGACCATCTGACAACTCAAATATTTGCGTTAAATTTTTTTTTTTTTTTTTTTTTTTTTTTTTTTTTAAATAACTAATTGGGTCTACTTGGTTTTATTTGTGCAGATACTTTTTTTTTTTTTTTTTTTTTTTTTTTTCATACGATATGTTTAATTGATTGTTTAAAACTTACTCTTAGTGTAAATGTTTCACCAAAAAAAAAAAATTCATTTCATGAAAGCTGGAAAGAAACACCAGGTACAAGCTAAAACAATGTCAGCTCTCCTCTCCACACAACTTTTGAGTGAGTTAACCAGGCCAAACCGTTCCTGCCGCATATTGCAACAATATTAGGCATATTCCAGCCAGACATGATTGTTAGCTATGTGAGCATATAGAGGTGGACTGCTGGGGCTTTACAAGATAGTCAGTTTTCAGTTGGCTAGGGATCACAGGGCCAGCAAAAAGAACAGCCATGAAGCTGAAAAAAAAAAAAACAATTAGGATCAAGAGGGCTGATCTATGTGCAGTTGCTACTTGGATGCAGATTGGGGCCTGATCACCCGGGAGAGGGTGTGTGATGTTGAAAGTCCCAACATTCCTGAGGACCCCAGGGAACATCACTGATAATGTGTCCCAGTGCAACAAGACAATGAATCTTACATACTAATTTTTTAGAGAGAAAATGTTGACTTTTCCTGATTGGTTAAGTCACATTTTTCTCATTTATTTTTCTGTTACTTTCAGAAATACATCTTTGGTATACAGGTAGTGCTGTGTTGTCAGAGGCTGATACTCCACAACAGAAACACCCGAAACCTAGATTAAGGAGGCAACGAAGCACATACGAATCCAATGATCATGTCATATACTGTCTACTGAGATACCTTCATCTGAATGATTTCTGAAGACAGGATATAATCTTTCATTGACTTTGAATACATCTATCCTGTGTGTAATTCTGATTGTGTCTGAAAGTTGTGGCTGGAAATCAGTATAGTTTTTGCCCAATTTGTTCAACTTTTGACTTAATTTCTAGCAAAAAAAAAAAAATTGTGTTAATTTAACTGCTTAGTTCACACCAAAGTTCTATCTATTTTGTTAATCATTAGACATTTATGCTGCCTCTGAGCCAACAGCTCTTCGTCCACTACACTACGACTCTGACTGGAGTGAACATTTCCCTTTATGTTTGTATAAGTCATAGAGGTTGGAACAATATGAAAGTAAGTAAATGATGACAAAACTAATCATTCCCTTAAATAGGTATTTCACATTTCAGACATTTATTTTTGTTTTTTTCTGGTGCGGTGTTTTGTGTTTCGATATTTCAGGTGTGTTTAATTAGGGTTGGAGCTAAACTCTGCAGGACAGTGGCCCTCCAGGACCGAAGTTGCCTATCCCTGATATAGAGACACAGGGAGGGCTTATCTGTCAGACACATAAAATGTATCTGTACTATGAAATATTGCAGAAACCCCACCCTGCAAAAAGTAATTTCAAGTTGGTTGCATCACTAATCCTCCGACCCTCAAACCGTGTTAACTGGGTTAGTTCATTCAGTAATATTCGTGCATCGCACTTGACACTCTTGTGAAATCAGAATCAGAAAGAGCTTTATTGCCAAGTTTGCTTACACACACAAGGAATTTTTCTTGGTGAAGCTTCCAGTACACAGACAGGTCGACAAGTGACAAAACACAGATAACAAAAAATAAAAATAAGTGAGTAAAGATAAATATGTAAAAACAATACACAATAGACAAAGAGACAATATACAAGTACAGGTCCTTCTCAAAAAATTAGCATATTGTGATAAAGGTTCATTATTTTCCATAATGTAATGATAAAATTAAACTTTCATATATTTTAGATTCATTGCACACCAACTGAAATATTTCAGGTCTTTTATTGTTTTAATACTGATGATTTTGGCATACAGCTCATGAAAACCCTCAAAAAATTTGCATATTTCATTCGACCAGTAAAAGAAAAGTTTTTTTAATACAAAAAAAGTCAACCTTCAAATAATTATGTTCAGTTATGCACTCAATACTTGGTCGGGAATCCTTTTGCAGAAATGACTGCTTCAATGCGGCGTGGCATGGAGGCAATCAGCCTGTGGCACTGGTGAGGTGTTATGGAGGCCCAGGATGCTTCGATAGCGGCCTTAAGCTCATCCATAGTGTTGGGTCTTGCGTCTCTCAACTTTCTCTTCACAATATCCCACAGATTCTCTATGGGGTTCAGGTCAGGAGAGTTGGCAGGCCAATTGAGCACAGTAATACCATGGTCAGTAAACCATTTACCAGTGGTTTTTGCTCTGTGAGCAGGTGCCAGGTCGTGCTGAAAAACGAAATCTTCATCTCCATAAATCTTTTCAGCAGATGGAAGCATGAAGTGCTCCAAAATCTCCTGATAGCTAGCTGGATTGACCCTGCCCTTGATAAAACACAGTGGACCAACACCAGCAGCTGACATGGCACCCCAGACCATCACTGACTGTGGGTACTTGACACTGGACTTCAGGCATTTTGGCATTTCCTTCTCCCCAGTCTTCCTCCAGACTCTGGCACCTTGATTTCCGAATGACATGCAAAATTTACTTTCATCCGAAAAAAGTACTTTGGACCACTGAGCAACAGTCCAGTGCTGCTTCTCTGTAGCCCAGGTCAGGCGCTTTTGCCACTGTTTCTGGTTCAAAAGCACACGCCTGTGCACGGTGGCTCTGGATGTTTCTACTCCAGACTCAGTCCACTGCTTCCGCAGGTCCCCCAAGGTCTGGAATCGGTCCTTCTCCACAATCTTTCTCAGGGTCCGGTCACCTCTTCTCGTTGTGCAGCGTTTTTTGCCACACTTTTTCCTTCCCACAGACTTCCCACTGAGGTGCCTTGATACAGCACTCTGGGAACAGCCTATTCGTTCAGAAATTTCTTTCTGTGTCTTACCCTCTCGCTTGAGGGTGTCAATGATGGCCTTCTGGACAGCAGTCAGGTCGGCAGTCTTACCCATGATTGCGGTTTTGAGTAATGAACCAGGCTGGGAGTTTTTAAAAGCCTCAGGAATTTTTTGCAGGTGTTTAGAGTTAATTAGTTGATTCAGATGATTAGGTTAATAGCTCATTTAGAGAACCTTTTCATGATATGCTAATTTTTTGAGATAGGAATTTTGGGTTTTCATGAGCTGTATGCCAAAATCATCAGTATTAAAACAATAAAAGACCTGAAATATTTCAGTTGGTGTGCAATGAATCTAAAATATATGAAAGTTTAATTTTATCATTACATTATGGAAAATAATGAACTTTTATCACAATATGCTAATTTTTTGAGAAGGACCTGTATACAAGTAAACAGTATATTGTATGTACAGTGGTATAGTTAAATTATGCAAGGGAATGTGGGTAGATCTGGGTGTTAGTTAAGTCACTAACATATGTATAATATATAACTGTTCATGAGGTAGATGTCCTGAGGGAAGAAACTTTTCCTATGTCTGGCTGTTTTGGTGTTCAGTGCTCTGTAGGGCCGGCCAGACGGCAACAGTTCAAAGGGACTGTGCTGGGTGTGAGGGGTCCAGAATGATTTTACCAGCTCTTTTACTCACTCTGAATGAGTGCAGTTCTTGGAGAGTGGGAAGCATTGTGCCAGTGATTTACTCAACCAGACAGTTATAGAAGTGCAGAGGATGGTTTCACTGATGGCTGAGTAGAACTGTATCAGCAGCTCCTGTGGCAGATTGAACTTCCTCAGCTGGCGAAGGAAGTAAAACCTCTGCTGGGCCTTTTTCACAATGTCAATGTGATTGTCCCATTTCAGGTCATGAGAAATGGTGGTGCCAAGGAACCTGAATGACTCCACTGTTGTTACAATGCTATTCATGATGGTGAGTGGGGGGAGTGCAGGGGGGTTTCTCCTGAAGTCCACTTTCATCTCCAGTTTTAAGCATGTTAAGCTCCAGGTTGTTATAACTGCACCAGACAGCCACCTCCTGTCTGTAAGCAGACTTGTCACCATCCTGGATGAGGCCTGTAGATGACTGTATGGTCGTCCACAAACTTCAGGAGTTTGACAGAGGGGTCAGTAGAGGTGCAGTCATTGGAATACAAGCAGAAGAGCAGTGGGGAGAACACACATCCCTGAGGAGTGCCAGTGCTGATGTTGCGGGTGTTGGATGTGAATTTATCAATTCTCACTAGCTGTTGTCTATCTGTCAGCAAGCTGTTTCTCTCTCGTTCCTCCCGCAGCAAAGTGTGACAACTCAAATATTTGAGTTAAATTTAAAATGTTTAAGTTTAAATAACTAATTGGGTCTACTCAGTTTTATTTGTGGTACCAAATGTAGTTATGCAGATACATTATACTTTTTTTAAACTCATATTTAAATCATAAGATATGTTTAATTGATTTTATAGATTTAAAATGAACTCTTTTAGTGTAAACATGTTTCACCAAAAAATCATTTTGTGAAAGCTGGAAAGAAACACCAGGTACAAGCTAAAATAATGTTGGGTCTCCTCTACAGAACTTCTGAGTGTTAAAAGTTAACCAGGGCAAACAGTTCCTGCCACATATTGCAACAACATTAGGTCTATTCCAGCCAGACATGATCATTAGCTATGTGAGCATATAGAGGTGGACTGCAGGGGCTTTACAAGCCAGTCAGTTTTCAGTTGGCTAGGGATCACAGGTCCAGCAAAAAGAACAGCTGTGAAGCTGAAAAAAAAAAAAAAAACACTTAGGATCACGAGGCCTGATAAATTTACATTTACATTTAATCATTTAGCAGACGCTTTTATACAAAGCGACTTACAAATATGAACAATAGAAGCAATCAGATCAACAAGAGAACAACAATGGTATACAAGTGCTATGACAAGTCTCAGTTAGTCTAGTACAGAACACGTAGCCAGGGTTTTTTTTTTTAAGAATATAATAGACAAGAAAAGAAAAGGTAAGTACTAGTATTAGTTGGTTAAGAGTCTTTAGATGTTTTTTGAAAATGAGTAAAGACTCAGCTGTTCGAATTGAGATCGGGAGGTCATTCCACCAGCTGGGCTCAGTCCAGGAAAAGGTCCGTGAGAGTGATTTTGAACCTCTTTGGGATGGCACCACAAGGCGTCGTTCACTTGCAGAGTGCAAACTTCTGGAGGGCGCATAAGATTGAACTAATGAGCTTAGGTATGTTGGTGCCGTGCCAGTGGTCGTCTTGTAGGCAAGCATCAGTACCTTGAATTTACTGGTAGCCAGTGTAACCTGATGAGGAGAGGAGTAACGTGAGCTGTTTTTGGCTCATTGAAGACAACCCTCGCTGCTGCATTATGGATTGTTTGCTGATAATTGATAGTACATGCAGGAAGGCCCACCAGGAGAGCATTACAATAGTGTGCCACTTCAGGAGTAAGTGCTAGGTTAGCAGTAATGAGGAAGTGGTCTGAGGTGTGCAGTGAAGCAACTAAAGAGTTGTCCACGGAGCAACAGCATGTGTAGATGAGGTCCAGTTTGTTGCCCAATTTGTGAGTCGCTGTAGTAGACACTCGCTTGAGATCAAATGAGGCGAGCAGAGTGTTGAAGTTCGCAGCCTGGGGTTTATCTAGGTGGATGTTGAAGTCACCAAGCAGTACCAGAGGAGTACCATCTTCAGGATAGTTTGATAGCAGCACATCCAACTCCTCCAAGAAGTTTCCCAGTTGACCTGGGAGACGATGGATTTTAACAGGGTGGGTTACAGTAATTGCATGTGATTCAAATGAACGGTTACCTGTAGGTGATGGTTGAAGATCAAATTTCCAATCTTTCGATATAAGGAGACCAGTACCTCCACCTCTCCCAGTCGTACGAGGTGTGTGGGAACAAGTGAAACAGTACCTCCACCTCTCCCAGTCGTACGAGGGGTGTGGGAACTGATCCATGTGCAGTTGCTACTTAGACGCAGATTGGGGCCTGATCAACCCCGGCCGGATTTCTAAGGAGAAGAGCAGTTTGGAGAGCACACATCCCCGGGAGCGCCAGTGCTGATCGTGCGGGTGTTGGATGTGAATTTACCAATTCTCACTAGCTGTTGTCTATCTGTTAGAAAGCTGGTGATCTACTGACAGATGGAGCTAGGAACAGAAAGCTGGGTTAGTTTGGTCTGGAGGAGTGTTGGGATGATGGTTGAAGCCTGAACTGAAGTCCAAAAACAGGATCCTTGCATGAGTCCCTGATTTGTTTAAATGTTGCAGGATGTAGTGCAGTCCCATTGCATCATCCACTGACCTGTTTGCTCTGTAAGAAAACTGCAGGGCATTCAGCAAGGGGTCCAGTGATGTCCTTCAGATAAGCCAACACCAGTCTTTCAAACGACTTCATCACCACAGACGTTAAAGCAACAGGTCTGTAGTCATTTTAGTCATGTAGTTTTTTTTGGGATGGGGATGATGGTGGAGTGTTTGAAGCAGGCAGGGACTGTGCACAGCTCCAGTGACCTGTTGAAGATCTGTGAAAAAATTTGGGCCAGCTGGTCAGCACAGGATTTCAGACAGGCTGATGAAACATCATCTAGGCCTGGCCCTTTCTTTCTCTTCTGCTTCATGAAGACTTGACGCACATTAACTTCACTGATCTGAAGTGCAGAAGTGGGGAAGAGAGGGGTTGGTGGAGGTGTTGATGGCTGTGTAGAGAGTCAGTCAAGGCGGTGTGGGGTGTGAGACCGGGAGTTTCAAATCTACAATAAAACTCATTCAGGTCTTCAGCAAGTTGTCAATTTTCCTCAGTGCTGGGGGATGGTGTCTTGTAGTTTGTGATGTCTTTCAGACCTTTCCTAACTGAAGCAGGGTCGTTAGCTGAAAACTGGTTTTCCAGCTTTTTAGTGTAGCTCCTCTTAGCCACTCTAATCTTCTTATTCAGTGTGTTTCTGGCCTGATTTTACAAGGCTGTGTCCCCACTTCTGTAGGCATCCTCTTTGGCCTGACGAAGCTTCCCGAGTTTTGCTGTGAACCATGTTTTTTTTTTTATTGTACGTTAAATGAGTCATGATAGGAATGCACATATCCTCACATAAACTAATGTATGATCTTACAGAATCTGTGCGCTCATCCAGATCAGTGGTAGCAGCTTCAAAAACACTCCAATCAGTGCAGTCGAAACAGGCTTGCAATTCTCGCCCTGTTTCGTTGGTCCATCTCTCTGGTCCAGTCCTTAAGACAGGCTTAGCAGATTTAAGTTTTTGCCTGTATGTTGAAAGAAGATGAACCAGGCAGTGGTCAGAGAGTCCTAAAGCTGCTCTGGAGATGGAGCGATATGCATCCTTTATTGTGGTGTAGCAGTGGTCCAAAATATTTTTGTCTCTGGTGGGGCATGTAATGTGTTGTTTAAATTTTGGCAGTTCACGTGTGAGGTTTGCTTTATTAAAGTCCCTGAGAATGATTAAAAAAGATTGTCACTGGGGATCTGTCTCTGGGGCGCACCCACTGAGAAACCCGATGAAAGAGCCCTAGTTATTGGCGATTCTATTGTACAGAACGTGAAAATAAAGACACCAGCCACCATAGTCTAATGCAGGGCTCCTCAATGGGCGAAGAGAAAAATGTTTGGCCCACTCTAATTTCAAATAATGTGGCATGAAAATTCAAACGCAGCATCAGAAAGCGACATTAACTTACATCGTGTCTAAGCTGGACGCGAGCGGCACGGCGGAACAAAATACAATAGAACTTATTGTAATCAGTGATGCTGTCTACACTGGATGCGGCACAGCACAGCGTGACAAATCCCCGACAGAAAACTGCTGACTCGTTCTATTTATGATGTGTTGACACACAGTTCAAATGATTTGCAATGCTTTGTAGTGTCCAGTGTAGATACGATGTGACAGCAAAAGCATGCCAAGTGTGAAGTAAAGAAAAGTGGATACTGCAAACAGATGATTCAAATGTGAATTTGGTTATAATTTGGGGCGGAGGGACTGTAACGGAACTAGGTGATTGACAGCAGTGTTTGCCTATCAGCGAGTTGTATCTTCTATTTAAAGGACGATTGGCTGTTACCTGGAATGTGTCACATCCTTTTTTCCACTTTTGTTTGCATGTGTTGACGGTGGCTTTAGTGCAGCTTTTGTTCTGGTGCTGGTGCCCTTCGGTGCTGCTTAGTGGATTTGATGACCGTTTGCCTCTCAGGTATGTGTCTTTAAAAGAGCTCATTATATTGGGCTAGTATGTTTATGGGGCATAACATTTTGTCACATGCTAAATAGGCATGATGTCCTTTATCCCATTGTGTTATTGTGGGTATGACTGTGACAAACCTGTGCCTGTAAAGCGTTCTGTCTGATGGTAAGTGTTTTAAACACAATTATAAATGGGAGTGGGGACAATATTATGACTGGTAACATCCCCTTTTGGGTTCATTGTAGGATTCTCCCTCTTGTTCTATGCTGTGATTGTTTGCTGCTGTCTTCGCACTGTTAAAGTGCTGCTGTTTATACAGCCGCTCAGACACCGTCGTCACCATTAATTAAAGGGGACTGCTTATCTGTTTCTTATTGTGCCATTTTAATGCCCTGCTTCATATTTTTGGTCTGTTATGGGTGGCTTGACCATCTCTTTTCGTTTGTATAAGAAATAAAAACTAGCCCCTGTCTCTTTGTTTTTCTTTGATTTAAACCATTTAATATTTTGTTGTTTTCTTTTCTTCTGTTCAAGTAAAGTTTGTTTGGTGTGTTTGATGGTGTGATCAGAGTGCACAGGTGTGTGTGTGTGTGTGTGTGTGTGTGTGTGTGGAAGTGCCCTTGTAAAACCAAACTCTTGATCCCTGCCGCTGGGAACCTCAGCCTTGCTGGTATTATTTCAGTTTTTGTTTTACAGATATACCAAACATGTGTATATAAAGTTGGTTTGTATTATTATTACTTTTCTGTTCGTAATTTGTTTTCTTGTGTGAAGTGGGGTTTCTAGCGTCTTTGACTTTAGTGTCCAGTATTTTAACCCATTTCTGTATTAATAAACATTTGTATTTTTTATATACTTTACTCATGTCTCTGCCTAATTCTATGAGGGAACTGAACCTGTGTGCTTCATTACCGAATTGTTGAGTGGTTTGAGTATTTTTCCCTGGGTTTAATCTACAGTAAAAAAAAAAAAACATGTACTTGTGTCGTAAAAAAGCACCACCCCGCCATATATATATATATATATATATATATATATATATATATATATATATATAGGTCAGTGGCCTTTGGCTTGGTATTGTTGGCAGAATTCGGCCCTAGAAACCCTGGTCTAACTTTTACCAGGCGCCAGAGAGCCTGACATTTTGGCAAATTTAAAACTGCTGGCTAATGCTAAACCTAAATTCAGTAAGATTGTTATTCATGTCGGCACTAACGATGTTCGATGTCTAAGTGGTGCTGCGGAATAACATGGGTTTCATTAGGGTGACCAAACGTGTAATTTTCCCAGGACACGTCCTGACCAGGACTTCTATATTCCCTAAAATATCCAGGTTTTGGCTTTGGTTTCCTGTTTTCATACTTAATGAAGGTAGTGATCGTTTGACCAATAACATGCAGACATTGTACGTAATCGACCAATCGTGGTGCGTGAGAAGGTGGGATCTAAAGTGAACGGTCAAAGCGATGCAAATACAGTAGATATACATATTAGTTTTCGACTTGAAGCAGCACTGAGCGTACTGATTGCTGTATGACATCAAAGTACTGTGAGAGTGATTCAAAAGCACAAGAAGCCGTCTGCTCTCTAGAGCTGTCATGGTACTTTGTCATACAACAATTGGTCTGTGCAGCGCAAACAAAGCCAAAACATGGATATTTTAGGCAATATAGAAATCCTGCCCAGGACGTGTCCTGGGAAAATGGCACGTTTGGTCACCCTATGTTTCATAGACAATTGGACAAAACATCCACTTGCGCCACCTACTGGTGAGTGACTGACAAACAGCAGATGCAGATCATGCATGGTAATCTACTATTATTCCTGCAGTTCCCGGATGTGCAATGCTGAATTTGAACCACTGAATAAGTGGAAGCGAATTTGTAAAGTGAAATAAAATGGGCTGAAAACTGCCTGTCGAATATTATGCATCATATTTTTAAACAGACTGAATATTTCGGAAGTGAACTCTGGAAGGTGAATATGAATTTTAGAATTTTTAATTATGAAAATGTGTGTGACATGTTTTGAATTGAAATATTGACAGCTTAAATAAACAACTGTTAAATTTCAGCCCCTAAAAATGCAAGCCCTGAAAATACAAGGCATAAAAATGCAAGCACTGTTAATGCAATGCCTTTACTTTTTAAAGATGCATTACTTTTTTCAGTGCAATTCAACATGCTTTTTTGTTTCATTTGTCATTATATTTCATGTATAATTTTTTTGAAGTAATGGTGCTAATGATAAATCCCTATTGACATTTGTACTGGCTACTGTTTACAGGGCATCAGGGCACCAAACAGACTTCAAAGAATTTGCTGATTTCAGAGTGCTGGTTGCAGATAAAGACTTAATTGATGGCAATTTTAATATACATGTCGATAATGAAAAAGATGCATTGGGATCAGCATTTATAGATATTCTAAACTTTGTTCGGGTTAGACAACACATGTCAGGGGCGACTCATTCTCATAGTCATACTTTAAGATTTAATGCTGTCACTTTTGATGTCAATGGCATTGAAAGTCTGCAGCAGAGCAATTATATCTTAGATCATTATCTAGTCTTGTGTATAGAGGAGGGTGGATTGAGTTGAGCCAGTTTTTACTTACGCCGTGAGCACATGACAGTAATGGGTCCAACTTAAATATGTACATAAATTTCAGGATGCATTTTTGGGAATAATGACTTTTGGGTCAAAAGCAAACTGCTTTCAAAATATGGCTTTACAAAAAAAAAAAAAAAAAAAAAAAAAGTGGTCCTTTGCTCAACTTGCCCCCAATGAGTGGCAAATTGAGCCTAGGGAGAGTTTAAGTTGAGCCACATGGAGTTAACTATGCCACTGACTATGCTGAAGTAAAACAGAACATTTTCACCTCATGCTAAATCAAAGAAAGAGAAATTTAATAAGAATGACTTCTTAAAATCTATGTGTGAGCCTTGTGATGGACTGGCCGTTCATCCAGGGAGTTTCTAAAACCTGTGGCTCAAGATGCTGGGTTAGGATCCAGCTCCCCACAACCCTAAAAAGGACAATACAATGGATGGATGGATGACTTCTTAAAAGTTTCATTTAAAGATACATTCACAACTTTGAAGGCATTTTTTTTAAGTTATTTAACAATTTTAGAACAAAAGATTTAAATTGAAAAAAAAAAAAAAAAAGACTGCAACTGTCCTTACAGAAATGGGCTAATAGTACTTATAAATATTGGTGGGAAATTTCATAATTCTAGTGACCAATTTTCATTAAATAAGGCCTATTTAAAATTTAGAGAACAAAATCAAGTTCAAAACGAAGAAAAAATCAAAATCATGTTTGGTATAAAATGAATGAAATATAACGTAGAACTGCAGTCAAATAATACTTTATAATCATAAGAAGGGGTTAACCATGGGCTCAACTTACCCCAGGGCCAGTGGCTCAAATTACCCCACTCCTACCATTTTAACAAATTCTTAACACTCTTGTCCTTGGAAGGTATCATTTCGATCACAAGTGCAGTATGGAGTACCTCAAGGCTCAGTACTAGGGCCATTACTTTTCACGCTTTACATGTTACCCTTGGGAAATATCATCAGAAAACACGGTGTTAGCTTTCACTGTTATGCTGATGATATATTTCTTCACGGCTCGGCGAAACATACCAATTTGAAAAACTAAATGAATGCATAGTCGATATAAAAAAACTGGATGACGAGTAATTTCTTACTGCTAACTTCTGAAAAAAACAGAGGTGTTAATTTATAGGACCTAAAAGCTCTGCATGTAATGACCTAGAACGCTGTCTAAGATTTGATGGCTGCTCTGTCAATTCTTCGTCATCAGTTAGGAACCTAGGTGTGCTATTTGATAGCAACCTTTCCTTAGAAAGCCACGTGTCTAGCATTTGTAAAACTGCATTTTTCCATCTCAAAAATATATCTTAATTATGATCTATGCTCTCAATGTCAAATGCAGAAATGTTAATTCATGCATTTATGACCTCAAGGTTAGATTATTGTAATGCTTTATTGGGTGATTTTTCTGCATGCTTAATAAACAAACTCCAGCTGGTCCAAAATGCAGCAGCTGGAGTTCTTTCTAGAACCAGGAAGTATGACCATATTAGCCCGATTCTGTCAACACTGCACTGGCTTCCTATTAAACTTTGTATAGATTTTAAAATCTTGCTCATTACTTATAAAGTGGTTTTGGAGTGGTTTAACACCTAAGTATTTGAACAAGCTCTTAATGCATTATAATCCTCCACGTCCACTGCATTCTCAAAACTCCGGCAATTTGATAATGCCTAGAATTTCAAAATCAACTGCAGGTGGCAGATCCTTTACCTATTTATCGCCAAAATTCTGGAACACTCTACATCACATTATTCAGGAGACAGACACACTCTGTCAGTTAAAATCTAGATCAAAAACCCATCTCTATAACCTGGCATACACATAACACACTATCACATTACTATAATTCAGATATGTTAAAGGATTGTTAGGCTGCATTAATTAGGTCAACCAGAACCGGGAACACTTCCCATAACACCCGATGTACTCGCTACATTGTAGGGGTGTAAACCGGATGGTTCGTCACGATACGATACGATATTGATTCTCATACCCAGCAATACGATATTTGCCGATACCTCAAAAAATTCTACGATACGATTCGATTCGATACAGAAGTATATCGGTCGATATATCGATATTTTGATATTATACATCTATTTTAAACAACCATCTACATTTTTATTAACTCACAAATGCAACCAAAATATATAACATGAACATTTATCTAAACTTTTCACATTGTGTACCTCAATTGGGATATTCACAACAAAAAAATAAGCCTACACATTTTTTTTTTTAATATAATACTGAAAATAAACAATTGGAAAAACAATTCTGACTGCTACTATGGGCTCAGTGCTAAAAATCTTTTCTACAGGTAACCAAATTATGAGCAATAGCAGAAAATAAATACAATACATCAAAGACACAAGTTCAATAAACTTTAAAACAGTTAAATAAACTGCTTTTCAGGTTTTCAGCTCAGTCTAAAATAAATTTTAAGGTATGGTACAGTAATGTAGTAATCAAATGTAAAATAACTGCATAGTCTTCACTGTATAAATTAAATATAGATGAATCATTTTTGATTTTACGAAGCTTATTTAGTCAGGAGCAGTGAGCACTTATATTTTTCTTTGACAGCATTATATTTATTATTAGATTGCTTTCACTTTAAGAACCAAGCACGGATTTAATATACACATGCCTTTTCTTTCTAAACTGTTTACGTTAAGACATATGACTAACCGACTAAAACGCGCATTTTGATGTAATTTTGTCTGTATTTATTCATCCATGCACAAAAAAAGTGGAAGAGAGCTCAATTTAGTATTCACGCGGTGTGGCTGTCTGTGTGTGCGTGCTTCAGATGCTTCATACAGCGCTCGACTGTTCCACAAAAAATCCCAGTCTTAATACCGAGTCTTGATCCCTGAGTTTGAACGAGAATGCACCTTTTGGCGGTAATGCATAGACGGACATTATGTGAAAATGTGTAAAGTGCCAAATAAGGTACCTATTTATATTACTGATATCGATATATTAAGTGTGGCATCGATGCATCGTATCGTCAGACATTGTATCAATCCATATCTATGAATCATTACACCCCTACTACATTGTAAGAAGAATGGCATCTACGCTAATATTAGTCTCTTTCATTCTTTTTCCGAGGTCACTGTAGCCACACGGATCCAGTCTGTATCCAAGTCAGATGGTCACTGCAGTCACCCAGGTCCAGTCCATATCCAGACTAGACCTAGAGATGACCTCTACAGCCCTGAATGTCAGCTGAGACCATGACAACTAGACAAGCCCTAGAGACAGATCTCATGTGAAGGCCTTGTCAGCCATTGGATCAGTTCCTCAGCAAATGCTACAAGAAGTATGGAATTAAATCACACCATGCTGGTTTCATCTGGCCAGGGGACAACTGGAAATTGGACTCTTCTCTCACTCAATTTCTGGGATATGGCATATAATTTGTGGGAGTTAGGGATCTGCTATTAATAAGTGGGAGACTCTTGGAGCTTCCAGGAGAGGTGATGACTTTTATTGTGGTCTATATCAGAGGAGAGTTGAGGTGGCAAGGTACCATTTCACAAAAGCAACATTTTGATCAAATACATTTATTTACAATTGATGTACCAATCTTTTGACATTCTGAACATGAAGCAGATTTTACAAATGATCTACAATCTAATCAACTCTAGGCTGGAATATAATGATCAGTCTGAACATAATGAATTACTGTCACACTGAACTCTTGATTCACACTTCATTTATTTGGCATATAATTCAAAATTAATGTTTTTAGCAAATATCTTTCGATATCCAAATCAGTCATTAATAAATTGTCAGGAATATTCAATACTCAAACAATTCAGAACATTTGATGATCCATTTTACTATGTGTCCGGATTTGTCTTCCAGAAGTGCTCTGTAACACCAGCCTGTTAAGAGAAAAACAGTAAGATACTGAGTTTACACAAATACACAAGAACAGGCACAGTTTTCTGATCCATAGTTCATAAATGAACCTGTTAGGTTGATATGGTGAAGTTCACAGCTTCAAACCCCGCAAGATCGATTGGTGATGGAATTGCCTTTTTGTAGATAGTTCGCTAGAGTGGACAAAATAATATTTTATCAACCTAAAAAAGCAGGAAGGCAATGAGACATATTTGAAATAGAAAAGACATATGATGTATTTGTAAGACAACAACCTCTGGAATTTTCACTCTCATGTCGAAGGTCTGTGATGAGGACACAACAACAGTGACAGCTGCCTGCCGTTCTGGGTTTTTCTCATATTTCTGGTAGAAACCCATTATATAAGAAATGCCAGGCACGTACTCTTGAATTCTGAGGGAACGTTATGTGAAAACAAATTTTAAATCTTATAAAAAGTAGCAATTTCATGCCGTACATTAGTATTTCAGGAAAATCAAGAGATTTTACCTTTGACCAATCATTGTGAACACTGAGGGCAGAGCTCCCCAGGTGATTTTGGTATATATGGAAGGTTTAGACTCTGGCTGGCATGCTGCGGACACCCTCATAGAGAGATCATATGTCTGACACTCTGCACCCCATCTGAGATGGGCCTAAACACACAAGAAGAAAACCAATGAGGCAATAAGGAAACTGATGAGAATGAGTTGCACCAGAAAGCTCAAAAGACCTTTACCTTTGCTGATGTTTGACTCTTATCTGTGTTTGCATTGGCACACATTTTCCAGTTTGCCTCTTCACCAACGTCAGAGACAATCATTTCAATATTGTCTCTTTGGGCTGTTGGCAGATAAAAGGCTACACCTTCATAGCCCAGGGGTTTTGCTGGCGGACTTAGACCAAGTGCTTTTACTGTGATTACACTTTCTGGAGTGGCATCTAAATCCTACAGCATAGTGAGAAAGATGGAGCTTAAATAAAATGATTGTGTAATTCCTTGATAGTTACTCTGTAGATCAGATTATGTCAAGTTAATTTTGCAAGGCAAATTCACTGCTGCTCTTTTTTTTCTCTATAAATAGGGAGTACAGCTGCATTCTATAGAATCATTTGGTTTGAATTCATATACCAGCAGTTTTAAAACAAAGCTTAGGGAATAAAAACTTTATAGTGCATTGCAATATGTGCAGTAGTAATCAAGCCACAGTCTGTCTGTCCAATTATACATACAATACATAAGTGGAAATTTTGATCGATTAAAACCTCTTTTTTAACAACTTTATTTGAATTAAAGACTTCAGATGTCATTCAGATGTATTGCACCTGAGATGCTGGGAATGAGTTGGATAAATTGTTTTCCCCACAGGAGGTGATCTCATCTCTTGTGTCCTACAGGAGCATGTATAACAAAATATCCTTACATTAATTCTGAGTTCACCACTGAAAACAATTCAGCTTCTATGATAAAGAGTTATGGCTGAGTCATGGTACCTTGAATACTCTGTGGCTGAGATTCATCATTTCACTGACTCCTGGAGGGTTTTTTCTGCCAGCAGTGACCTGAATCTGAATTTTTTCAATGGGTTTGGCACCCTCAGCTTTGGAACAATTAACAAGTTACTGGCACAAATATTTAAATATAATTTTTGGATTATATCAATAATTAAGTCAAGTTTCTGGTACCTGGTTCTAATTGATATGAAAACCGGGTGTGTCCCAGGAAGTAGTACAGAGGATATTCATGAAGGTAGTGTGCTCGTTTGGCTTCTGCCTCAATGCAGACCGAAGTTCCATAAATCTTGGCATCAGCACATTGCCTGAATTTCACCTCCGAATTCTTGGTCTGCCACAGAAAACACAGCTGTTTAGTTTGCAGGATTTTCCAAACATCTCCATTTTGTTCTAGTATTGTGAAGGCTGTTGTACCTGATCATGCCTTGAAGTGGGTAAAATCCTGGCCAGTGGCAGACCCTTTTGGGAGTCCTCTGTCTCAGGCATCATGGGAGTTATTTTGAATAAGGAAGGATCCTCAATATTTCTCAAAACAGAGAACACATTAGAACTGTTGGATGTAGAGTGAGAAATCATCAGGATATTTGGTGACACGTATCACAATGGTGCTGTAGTAATCATGGAAAACGTACTTGACTGAAAACAACTCAGTGACCGTTTTGATTGGAGTTAAGTTCATTTCATACTTTTGCTCTTTCCTGTTTATTTTCAAGTCAAATGCCCATGGCAGGGCACTTACTATCTTACTCTTCAGCTCAGTGCCACACTGGAAAAGTTCTGTGTTGATTCCATGAAAGACAAAATGATCCTTTGTCACTCTGTAAGCAGGAGGAAAGTCAACCTTCAGCACAGAGAAGCCAGGAAGAACCCAAAAATGAAAATTCTGTTATTATTTAGTGAACCTCCTGTGAATTTGACAAGTTGAAGTCTCACACAAAGCTATCTATTATATGACTTTAGACACCTTGGAATATATATCACATGGACGGTTTTTATGGTGTTCATGCACTATCACCTATATTAAAATTGCAGTTATTTCAGTAGCCTAAAAAAATGCTGTTTTATTTTAGACTAAATGGGTTGTCTCACGAAGACCGGCATGCTGAGATCCATGATCATCAAATAGTACTCACTTTATTTCAGTAACCAGGAATAAAATAATGGCTGACTGCAAGTAACAAAATAATACAGTGGCAGGGGTACTACTGGTTTTGCAGGTTGCTACATCCACACCACTATGTATCAGTGTCTAATGAATGAATGATAACTGATAACTTTTGATCATTACCCAACAAAGCCATCTGTGTGTAGGGAAATATCTGAGCTTAGCAGCTCACCCAGATGTTCCTTGGGAGGAGGATTGATTTCAGCTTTAGCTGTAGACATAGAATATATCATAATTTTTGCATTTAGCTCCTATGAGAAATTGACAATACATTGTAGAAGAAAGCTTCACCTTTCACTGTAATAGCATTTATTATTGAATAATATTTGCTGATTTCAACTGGGAGACCAAGACAAGTTGGCTGTATGAATCGAGCTTCATACACAAGGTGTGGCTTGGTCCAGTGCCAGGAAGTCCCTTTTTGAACATCCTGAATCTTTTCCCAAACCTTACTCTCCTTCCCAGCAGAAGGACTAAATGACTGAGCAGAAAATAAATGCATGATTTTCAGTTGAATCTATGTAAATAAAGAATCAACAAGATCAAAAAAGTCTCTATCACCTTATGATTAAAAAACGAGATGGTGGAATACCTTTATGATGCTCTGAATAGAGTCTTCTCTTACATCCATTAAAAATGCTTCCTGTCCAAACACGCGAGCATACGCTGTCAGTAGAGGTCTGTCTTTTGGTAGGTTCTGCCAGTCAGAGAGCTTCAAAGATCAAAGCATGTTAATCGAATGACTGACATAAGTCATACATTTCATAGGTCATTTCATTAGAAACATTTTCATTTCTGAGGCTGAAGATGCTCACAATATTCATTATAGTGGCAAAATCTGTGATTCCTTTCTTGAGTTGAGGGGTTTTTCCTACTAACAGCTCTTTGAGTCCATCTGCACGGAAACCAAACTGGAAATATACAAAAGATTACATATAAAAATTTGGTATACAGTACATAAAATTACACTGCATGTTATTGCTTTGGTTTGATTACCTCAAGAAATTGCAATATTCTCCCAATGAAATGCATTTTTCCCTTAAGCATAAGTTTTGTGGGTATGAGACTCTCGTTTTGCAGCATATAAATGTCAGCAGATGTCCCAAATAAAAAGTCATCTAATGAGACAAGAAACAGTATCAGAACATTTCCAGTGTCACTAAAAGGTTGCACAACAAGCTAGCAATTCAAGAGGTAAAGTAAACTCACCATGGAACCAGTCCAAATGCACATTCTTACTGTAGCGATAACTCAGGTGGCCAAGTTTGGGGGTAAGAATCTTTATGGCAATATTACAGGCAGTGGACTTTTAAAAAAAAAAAAAAAAAAAAGGAATGAGGACAATTCAGATGTTCTGAAAGGAGAGGAGGAGAACACAGTACACTTTTGAGCATGCTTACAGATGTTGATTATCAGGGGTGCGGGACTTGGAAATGCCTTTGAGTAGAGAATAGGAGAAGCTGGCAACCTGCAGGTCAGTTTCCTCCAAGAGGACTTCACTTATTACTGAGATCAGAGCTATGGATGGCTTGGTCTCTAGAAGCACCATACAGGCCAGCATGCGGATTTCAGCAGGAAGAGTCCTTTGTACAAAGAGGTTCAAGACAATGTCCTGCACCTGCACACATACAAGAAGTAGGAAGATGGTCTGCATCTGTTGAAAGTGGACATTGCTGATGGAGACATTTATACTCATTTTATCAAGTAGCATCTGCTTATGGATCATTATCTTTTATTGGTCCTGTAACAACATTCTTGCCAAACCTAACCAGTATGGGATATTAACACTCACTAGCAAATGTGAAAATGGTTTTGCAGTGGAAAGTAATTTTATCATATTAACCAGCTGAAACATGTAAGAAGATATATTTTCAGTGGACTTTTCAGCCACATTTTGTCAAGTTAGTTCTGCATCAGACACAATGGGATTTTTGGCAATCGAGATCTGGTGGTAACAGCGCATTTTTTCCACTTGGGCGAATGATTCGTGGACAGCTCACCTTGTATATGAAAGCTTATCTTGTGCATGAAATCACTTGCATGCCAACAAACCAATGAGAACAAGCAACAATCATGAAGACTGTCATAGCTGAAGCACCAAAGCCGCTGTGAATCTGATCCGGAAGCTTGCCCTTAAACAAGTGGTTGTTTATGATTTCACTTTTTAAACTTTAGTTAGTGTGTAATGTTGCTGTTAGAGCATTAACAACATCTGCAAAATTACGATGCTCAAAGTTAAATGCAAAGGGAGATATTTTCTTTTAAAGCAATCACTGTTTAAGGGAAAAAAAGGCCAGTAGGGACTGCAACAAGCTTCTTCCTGGGTTTGTGACATCACTATCTCCAATATTTACATAAACCCGCCCCCGGAAATACCTGTAATGGTAATGGGGTGTGTCGTTTCTGGACAATATGCACTAGGCGGTTAACGAATCACAACACACTGGGCCAGCTAACCAATTTGAGGCCATTGTGCATTTCTGAGGGAGGGGCTTCACAGAACCAGGAATTCAATAGACCGTTTTGAGAAGAATGGAAAAAGCAGGGTAGAATAAAATATTTAAAATATTTGAAAATGCGTTTTTTTTTTTTAATAAAGTATAAACACGTTACACTGCACCCCATAAATACAATCAAGCCTTTTGAAAAAGCTGCTCAACAACCCCTTTAACTCAGTACTTAGTTGTCTGGAAGTCTATGGTAGCCCATTGAACCGCTTGCGGAAAAGTTATGAAATTTGGCACACAGATAGAGGACAGTCTGATCTGTCACCATAGCTAGTTTGAAGTCTCTAACACAATCCCTCTAGCGCCACTAACTGTCCAAATTTGCACTAATATTTATGCTAATAACTTTTGAACCGTAAAGGTTAATCAGAATTTTTTATTTTTTTTCCTCTGATACCCTTGCTCATGGCAAGTTGAAGATATGAAAAATTGATATGAATAAAATATATTTTTGCTTATAACTTCTGAAAGGTATGGCCAAAAATAACAAAACTGGTCTCTTTAGATTCAGTGCAGAATGCAGAGTTGAACCATGCCCAATGTTCTGGACATCGGCCTTTTAGAATTTTGTCGTAAAATGTTACAAATGCAGTAGCATATCACTACGAAACTCGGTATGGGTCTTCGGCACCATGCCTTGATGGAACTCAAAAAGTTTTGGAGCAGCGCCACCTTTTGATCAAAAGTTATGATATTTACAAAAAAATACTAATATCTTTAGCATATGCTAGCCTATTTTAATGAGTGTCTCTGCAAAACTTTGACATATATCGACACCAAGCTTGGTATGTGCCATTGTCACCTCACACTGACCACACCACATCAATTTGGTAACATCGCCACCTATTGGTCAAAAGTGATAAGCCATTAAATAATATTACTAGTAGATGTATTTGATTTTTCAGCCATTTTGACTACAATCATCTTAAAATGGCTTCAGTTACTCATTGCTACAGTTGGTCTGGTCTACAGTTGGATTGGTCTACAATCAATCCCTTAATTGCTGCTATATTTATTATTATTATTATTATTATTATTGTAGCCTTCTCCAAATCTGTGCCTCAACCCAATGCGGTCTCTGGGATTTATGGCTTGGTTTTTTGCTATGATATGCATTTGTAGCTGTTAGACCTTTGTGCCTTTCAAAATCATGTCTAATTAACTGAATATGTCATTCCAAGTGTACTCCAATCCAAGTGTAGAAACATTGCAAAGATCGTCAAGCGAAATTTCAGCTAAATATCAAATGTCTGAATACTTATATATCAATGTGATATTTCATTTTTTTTTTCTTTTTAATACATTTGCAAAATCACAAAGGGTGTGAATACCCTGTATAATACTGTACTTACACTGTGGGGGTCCCTGCTTGCAAGTAGTCTGAATGACTGGACCGCAGCACTCTGTACCCTTATTGGAAGCTTTTCAGCTCCCGCTGTGTAGCCTGGAAGGAACTTTAGGAGAGTCTTGATGCTGGAGGGATGAGCTGCATTTCCCAAGGCCTTCAGTGCAAGGACCATATCCTCCTCAGAGTTTTTACTCAGGCCACTTGTAGCCATATCCAACAATGGCTGAATAACATTATTCACAAACGACATGGTAAATGTAAAAATCAGAGTAATAAGTTCCACATAAAGCTTGCGGAATATAAAATCTGATATTTGTATTAATCATCTGGCATACAAAAGTAGGAGACCACAGATACCTGCACCACAGTGATGGGACAGGGATCAGTATACACACAGTATCTGTATACTAAAGACCCATACGCCAAAACTACAGTGTTCCACATGAGAGGATGTGATTTACTAAAAGGAATTGTCAGGAACTCCTGGAAAGCAGAACAGAGCATAAGAAGGCAAATAAACATGACATTAATGATTGTATAACAAATATTTAACTAGGTCACTGACTCACCTGAGCTAATGCCACTGACACAGGCTCAGCAGACAAGTGGTTAAATGCGACTACCAGTGCCTGTCCTGCCTCATTTGCTGTAATGTCTCCTGCTTTGAATCTGGTTTCAAGGAATTTGAGGATCCTCTCATCTGTTACCTCCACAACCAAGTCCAGGAACCACCTCCTGAAGACCAAAAAAATAAAAATAAAAAGAAGTCAGTAGGAGAAGATCTAGGATTGCATAGTACTTAGACAGGTGTAAAGAAAATACCTGTGCTCATCATTTCCTGAGACCTGCTTCCATAACTGCTCTAGATTCTCAAGTGTTGCCACACGTAGCAACTGAATTAGATTCAGAATATCTGTGCTGCTCGCGCTGTCCACGTGATATATGTTAGCCTGTGCCAAGCGCTTGATTAAATCTAAAATCTGTTGGGGTACAGGACAATCAAAATCCGTTTATGAGTTAATCTACATGTCTGAATATGTTTGAATATTTATGAGTGTATGATCATGGAGGTCTGCCTTTGGCATTGGTTCGTTCAAGTTGATCATCACAACAGGAATTGGTCTGAGGTCCTTTTCTGTCTTATAGATCAGGTTGCCTCTGCTCTGCATCTGTCCGGTCACTATTTTGTCAGTTGTGTCTGAAACTTTGAGAAGCTCAATGTCCCGTCTGGAAAAAGTAACATAACGTCATGCACTATCAGCAGTCTTGCAACAATTTGTTAACTGGTGACTGTTTTAAATACTTACAATGCCAACAGTCTGGAGTTTCCTCCCTTTACATTGAATGGAGTGAAATACTGGCGCTCCTGAGCAAATGCTTTAGTGATCAAACCGCCATCTGCTGTGGACTTCACTGTGTAAGTGTGTTTCACTGTTGAAACAACACTCTCGCCTCTCTGTAAATTTAAACAGCATTCAGATCAGTTCAAGGTTGAACTTTCAGACTTTTCATGTTCAGCTTTATAACTGAAATATAATGAAACACACCTGTTTACTGAGTTTGTCTTCAGGGGCAAGAGCCATACCTCGGTATAAAGCAGCTGGCTGTTGACAGTTGGTAATATCAACCATTTGGCTCACTATCAGTTCTTTGGCATTGGAGTCTTCTTCAACAGTGTAACTGCTTTGACATACACCATGAATTCCCAACTAAAGAAATACAAAAATTCAATATTCATATTATTTTGTTTTCCCCATAGAGTCATACTCTTATTAAGGACTGTTTTTTTCAATTAATGTGTAGATTTCATACCTCCACCAGTTCATAAAAACTTTGTGTGGTTTTGACTGTGACTTGTAGAAATCCAAGGATCCCCCTCACAATATTTACAACTGTGTTTGAGACTCCAGGTGCTGTGCGGATGTCAGTAATTTGTCCTTTGGAGAATTCAAATACGATTGGCTGGCTGAATTCGGCAGATAGTCGCTTAGTAAGCTTTTGGGAAGGGCTGAAGACACCTTTCCCGGGTAAGCCATTAAAGTCTTCAACATCTACATTTGAGATTAAAATGAAAAGCACATTTTATGACACATGATCTAGTTATTCTTACTATCTGCTGAGTTAAGAATAAATATATCAGATTACTTAGCTAGGATAGATTGAAAAAAAATGATGGAATTGGAGCAACAGTGTTGATACCTGAAGCACAAAGGTTTGTGGTGATTCGCCAATGATTTTAAAAGTGCACCTCATCTTCAGCGCTGACTCAACCAAATCTGGCAGTTCTCGTCCCACTCGCACAAGTCCCTCATATTTATACTCATATGTTTTTTTAGAGTTCAGGAAAGGCTCTAAAATGTTAGCCGTTGAGAAAGTTCAGAAATTTTAAATGTAAAATTATGAACCAGGATGCTAATATGTATCTGAATGAATCCTAATTAAGTTTACAAATCTTTAAAACATCAAATACAATAATAAAAATAATATTATAGTAAATCTTAGAATAAGGAGATAATCCTTGTAGATTTATAGGTGATGTACATTATAGTGTTTCCATACCGTAATTGATGGCCTCACTGGCTATTGGGGAGAAAAAGAGATATTAATGTTCTGCTTTCATATGAACCAGCATTAAAGTACAAACTTATATGGGAAAATGAATTGTGCTCAGTTATAATGACCAAACCCTAAAACATGCAGTTTAATCTGTTTTAAATATGTCCTGGTCTTTATGTACTCACCAGCAAGGGCTACCAGGAGACAGAGATGAAGTCGCCACATGGTAAAGTCCAGAGGTGGTATAAGCAGCTTGGACAACACCTTTTATAACAGGGAGCTGTATTTCCCTCCTACTTCCTTATCTCATGCAGTTAGTGAGGTAAAGTGACCCTGTGGCACAAAAAAAAAAAACCTACCTAAAATGTACAGATCGTAGATCTTGCAGCAACTAGTTTATTTATATATTCAGGTTATGTTTAGTGTTCATGGTTAGCTGCAGCCTAACATGGATAAAAAGTAAATAATTTACAGTGGAAAGTATATGTTTGATGCCTGATCACAAGAAGTGTGTGCACTTACATGTGTAAATTTAAACTATTACAAAACATAGTTAGATTTTGTTATCACATTAGCGGTACATACATACATGTAGATTTTTCTGTTATCTTATAAACAATGAAAAATGTTACCTAATGTGAAGTTATTCTGTAAATGCTAGAATATGAGAATGAAGCCCACTGGTTTGTATTGTATAAATAGTTTAAGTAATCAGAACTAGGGGACAAAGGTGTGAGACAGGTCAATGTGATCATAGACAGTGTCATCACAACCTATTAGGAGAGCATGTCACCCACTAAACAAATAACAAAATCAAACATTTGCGAACATCTGATGTCCAAGCTTTTATTTAAATATAAATAAACACACACACATAAATACACTAATCTAAGCATGATTACGAGTCAATTCCCATTATGAACCATCAAAATTATACATATAATTTTTTTTTTTGTAAAACAATATATATATATTTTTTTTCTTGATTGCCTGTGACAGAAATACAAAAAAAAAAAAAAAAAAGAACACATATACAGAGAACAACAAATAAGGTAAAGGGAAGCTCAGACTTTGTGCTTGATTTGTAAGAATATAATTCACCAACAAAATAAAATAAAATAAAATAAAACAAAACAAAATAATGAAATAAAATAAAATAAAAAGTAAAATAAAATAGAATAAAATAAAATAAAATAAAATAAAATAAAATAAAATAAAATAAAATAAAATAAAATAAAATAAAATCATGTATAACGGAATTTCTTTTGTGGAACTCAAACAGGGACAATTTGAAAAACCACTGTTTCACATGCAATTTCAGTGAATAGTCACTAAAGTAGGAATTTAATATAGGCTTATACTTTTGGCTATAGGGCTTGCCTGACCCCAGGCCTCAATGCCCCAGGTGATGGCCCCCACCACATGGCCTGAAGGCTAGAACCACCCTTTTTCCTATGCAGAGAAGTGTCAGGAAGGAAGTCAATGGGTCAAAGAAATGTACAGCCACTGGGGAGGACGTTTTTTAATGATTTTGACTAGTGTAGATTTTTCCTGGATTAGAATGACTTTGTGATTTTATTTGGTCTTAGTGATTTCGCTAAGTCTAAACCTAACCATACCCATAATTTATTCCTAAAATCAGTGTGGAATGATAGATGATTAACAAGGGAGTAGAAGCACCTAACTCTGATCATAAGCCTAAAACAGATATTTCCTGAAAAGTAATCCCTCAATTCTGATTGGCTGATAGGAATGTTGTTCCAGGATCAACAAGGATGTTGGAACATGTTGTACGTGGTGAAATCACGTTCACCGGGAGGAAGAGAGGCAGCTTGCCATCGCAAGGTCACCTGCAGATACTGGTATATGGCTGGGACTCGGGAAAAATAAGTCCACTCATACTGCAACACAGAAGAAGAAGCAGTGGTAGACAGCAGTACAGTACACAAGGTAGTACAGTACACAAGATAGTTTGCATGACAGAATGAACTACTAGACAAGATAATGTTATCTGTCCAGTTAATATGGGGATTATATAGGGAAAGTCAAGGATTCCCTGAGGTAACCAGACCAACCGGCCAGTCATTTAAAAGACAGACATCAGCTGTTGGCCACTGAGGGAGTGAGCCCTGAAAGAAGGGGAAAGCTCTAGGATGGGAAAACCCTTCTGGTGAGCCCGATTAGTGTAGTTGAATTGCCCCTCTATTCTGACAGGAGCAGAGCTGTCAACTACCACTGACAGGAAAGAAAGTGCAAATACCAAAAGATAAGGAGATAGTGATGCCACCTACCAGGTCTCCTCTGTTTACTGGTGGTGGTAGCTTTTATTGGACACAAGGTGACAACATGCCCTTGACCACTTCAGTAGAGACAGAGACCTTTTGTCAGGTGATGTTGTTTTTCTTCAGCAGAAAGGTGCAGCTCTGGTTCTTCAGATGGATCAGAGACTTGGGAAGTGGAGGGAGGCATGTAGAAGTCACCCACAACCTCAATTTCATGCAAATGTCTAGGTGAATGGCAAGGTAAATGATGTCATCCAAGAATTCTGGCAGTTCATGGGTATAAATGTCATTTATATGTCTTCGATTTTGTCAACCAGTCCATCCTAGAAACGTGCCGCCAGTCCCCCGGGTTCCACTCACTCACGGCTGCAAGGGTTTTGAACTTGTAAGGACCACCCAATTGGCCCATGACTGAATCCAATAGTGTGGGTGAAGGTATAATGTCTGTAGGTCTTTTACTTGCACTTCTGCTAAGTTAACTTAATTTATCAAGACTTAGTTTAAAATTTTCTCTTGCTCTGTGTTTAATCTGATTCCAATTTCGAGTTAATATTCAGTTTAGACAGTATTTCTAATTAAAAACTGATCACAAATATTGATTATGTATTAATTTAGATATTTGATTATTCTGGACATCCCATACTTTCAATTATTCATTCATCAGGGACCCAATGTCGCATTTGAGTCTCACGTTGTGGCCGTACGTGGATCTCACGATCACAAACTTGCCAGTCTGAACTTAGTCAAAGAGTGCAAGGTTAACCTATACCTTTCAGCTGGCCACGCACTGCTTGCCCAGAACAAAAAAAGTGTAGTTTATTTACTCACTTCAATACAACTTGCTACTGTAAGTCGGTGATAGACAGCAATCAAACGATCTCAGATGACATGCCTACTGCTCCATTCATCCAGGAGCATTCAGTTTGCTCTATCCTGGATGCAGATTTGAGGTAACATCAGCCTTCACATGATCTACTAGTCATAATGATTTCAGGAGAATTCAGAAAATATCAAATATAACATTTTATTTGTCAGGTAAGAATGTACCATGGTTATTACATAATTAAGAAGCCAATTCAGAGATAATGCAATTGTGAATCACATTGTAGCCACATAGCAATTTTATGCTCCTGTACATGGATTACTGTTATATATGGGAAATAGCCAAGGGTTTCACGTAGGAGACAAATTCAACATAGTCACACATGTAATTTGGAATTCCTGGAAAATTCCAGTATAACAGTTTTTCTAATTTTACACAATCATTGCTACGACCGTAAAAGCAGTCATTGCTCCATTGCGGTGACAATTCTTCCGGCATCCCTCCACATCCTCTTCTCCTCCTCTAAATTCTCTGTTTCCTCCACACAGTACCATTTCTTTTGGGGGGGGGGGGGGGGGGGGGTGGTTCAAGCCTCCTTCGCAGACAGCAAACCAAGCTCATTTACCATTATCTGGCAGGGCTGAATGTGCAGACAAACTCGTGAAGTATTTCTTAAAACACTTACAGTAAAGCAGTCATGTGTTTTAAAGAATAAGCTCAACTAGTCTATGTGTACATGTAATAACACAAACAACTATAATGTGTGTTCTATGAGTACAACGTGTTTAACACAATTACACATTTGAAAATAAAATGAAATGCATACCTGTCTGTAACAAAGTTCGTAGATCGGGAAGAAGGAGGCGGGAACCAGTGAACATTTAAACAAAACTTTAATAAATAAATGAACAACACAAAACTGAAAATAGCGTGACAGCCCCTCACGGACAACTGCCATGCACAAACAGAACCAAAACAACATAAATAGTCCAGGCCTGGTCCTCTCTCATCTCTCCTCTTTTTATCCTTCTGGAGCGCCTCTGTGGGACTCGAGACCGGAGGTAACGAAGGTAACTTTCGGGTTATGTAAGTAACCATAGCAACTGACTCTGAGGACTCTCTTTATTAAAGAAGAATTCCACAGGGTGGCAGGTTTGCTCTCAGAAATTCTGTCATCTACTTCAATTAAATGACATTTCTTAATAGGTTTATTTTGACTGCACACACACGTAAAGGCTACACAGACTTCTTAAACTTGTAATTAATCTTAGTTTCAGGGTTTCCAAAGATGATTGGGTGCATTGATGGCACCCACATTCTTATTAAAGCTCCAGCTATCAATGTTAATAGGAAGTCTGTGCATAGCATCAATGTGCAGGTAATAGCTGTATTTTGGCTCCTTAATATTGGCGTTACAAATAATAAACTTCTTGTTCTCCACAGGTAATATGTGATGCAACCCACCTCATCACTAATGTTGAGGCAAAATGGCCTGGGGCTGTACATGATGCCAGAATATTTAGAGAGTCATCTCTGTGCAACAAATTTCAACAGGGTACGTTTTGTTAGACAAATGCTTGTAGTCTTTATTACATTTACAAAACACCTCAAACATTACAGGAGACTTCAATGGTTACTTGCTGGGGGACAGAGGATACCCTTGCCTCCCCATATGAGGGCACCCTACCCTGATCCTGAGCCCAGACCACAGACACGCTTCAACCAGTCTCACAGCAGAACACGGGCCAAGGTGGAGATGACAATAGGCATTCTGAAGGCGAGGTTTCAGTGTCTGCGTGGGCTCAGGGTCACTCCAAATAGGGCATGTGACATCACAGTTGCTTGTGTGGTGCTTCACAACATTGCCACAATAAGAGGAGAGAGATAAGAGAGATGTTCACATAAGATTCTCACCTTAAGGCGATGCTCCAGTAGTTCTATTTCAAGTTTGGCCTTTTTAATGGCCAGCCTTTTCTCCTCTAGCTGAAGCTGTATAAGGTCCATGTCAGTTTTTTTAATTTGCCTTGATAAATGGACCTTATACAGCTCCTTTGCAGACAACTAGGAAGGCAAAGTAAATAAGATGGTTAAAGAAGAAAATCTGCCACATAGTAACATTATGTAAGTAAGGACAACCAGGGACAAGTTCTTACACTGCTAAGATTAAGTGTAGAGGTAGATGGACCCTCATCTGCATGTACATCCCCAGCTAGATTCTGTCACAGGACAAATGTTTTTTCACTCCATCTAAAAAGCTATGCATTGTCCAGTATATGCATCATACCTCTGTGGGTCTCCCAGCACTTTCTAATTCAGTCACAACAGATGTGGTCTCTTCATCATCATCCTAGAGTGGAAATATGCAAGGTTACTTTGTTTGGCAGACAAAGTGAAAGATCTAAAAGCAACTGGTTCTTAAAATGCATCACTAACAATCAGTGTTGGGGGTAACGCATTACAAGTAACGCGAGTTACGTAATCTGATTACTTTTTTCAAGTAACTAGTAAAGTAACGCATTACTTTTTAATTTACAAGAGTGTATCTGAGTTACTTTTTTATGTATTTAACGCAAGTTACTTTTTTTTCCAATTTATTGATTGACAGCTCTCCTGTCCCCATGTTGAGAGAAATCTGTTAATGTAGTCTTAAAATAAATATGAATATGCATTAATTCATCTCACTCACTCAAAAATCAGATTCAGTATTCCTCAAAATGAATAAAAATAATGCAACTCGGAATATGACGCAAACGTGCAATAATTAAATGTTAAACAACACAAATGTCCTTTATGTACTGTATTTAATTCCATTCTATAAACCAATGTCTTTGACCTCTGACCTTCGATGATCCAGTTCAACCGTAATAAGCAAAAATTACTCTAGACAAAAATTTTGGTGTCTTTTTTATTTATTTTTTGTTATAAGTGTGTTGAAATTTCTTCTTCTGCATTCTACTGTACGGACGTAAATTTACTTTCCCTTCAGCCTGAGGCATATTAATTTCACTTTTAGTGTGAAAAGGCTTTTATATTTGCCAAAAACAAACAAGCAGGCCCTGTTCATATTTAAAAAGTAATGCAAAAGTAACGTAACGCATTACTTTCCATAAAAAGTAACTAAGTAACGTAAGTAGTTACTTTGTTATGGTGTAACGCAATATTGTAATGCATTACTTTTAAAAGTAACTTTCCCCAACACTGCTAACAATTGTGACAGACTGTGTGGTTTCAGGAGGTTCCAATAATACAATGCGTCCATCAGCAACTGCAAGAAAAAAAAAGATACTCAGTGTGTAAATTACTAAAGTATGAAAGACACTGAATAAAGGCATTAGGAACATGCAAGGACAAAAAAACAAACCCCCCCCCCCCCCAAAAAAAAAACAGATTACTGTATACAGCATATGCTGTAAAATAGAATATGTATGCATAATGCACAAGTGAAACAATGACTGCATTTGGGAAGCATTTAGCCTTCTTCCTAATGACAAGAGTTAATGATTGTTTTGTCCAAATGTATGACTAAATAATCATAAGTACTAATATGGTATACCTACATTGTACCAAGTCACTTGAGCTGTTGTGGGAGGTAGCAAAGTCTGACGAAGTGCCCTCTGGAATACCATCGACCACAGGGCGACCTTTATTAAGTGAAAGAGCCAACTCCTCAGATGGGGTGAAAGGAAGTGGACCCCCGCCAGTTAGACGGGCCTCAGCCTTCTTTCTATTAGCTATATAGGAAGAATACTGTAAAAGTAACTTAAGACATTGATCTTACAACAGTTAAAATAAAATATTACCTTTTTGGAGAATGTTTTTGTGTTTCATTTTGACTTGGGAAAGAGTTCTTTTGGCTCCAGAAGGATTACACCTTATAAAACAAGAGGCCTAAATATTTCTTGTCAATATACATTGTATTCTTAAGAAACTGATGTAGAGAAAAGTAAATGCTTGTCGAGTCGTGCCACATGGTCAAAAAGAAAATTGTTCAACTTTGCAAATTAACAAAAGAAAGGCAAGCATATTTAAAATGTAATAATAATAAGAAAAACTTACGCCTTTACTCTGTCAGTTATTTTTTGCCAAGCCAATTGTCTTTCACTCGCATATGCAGCTGTATTGCTTTTTTTCATTATAATGGGCTTGAACTCCTCATAAGCCAACATTAAAACTTCTAACTCCGCTTTGGAGAAGGACGCGGCACGTAACTTTTCACCCTTAGTTTCCATGGTGACTCCTGAATTCGGCATTCCATTGAAAATGCCTTTATGTGTTCGCCGTGCGCGTGCATTAACTCGAGGTTATTAGCAGTAGGTTGATTAAACTAACTCGACACAGGTGTTTTGGAACCAACATACCCAGAGTAAGCAGGTTTTGGGTTAATCAACCCAGAGTTCAGGGTTAATCTGAGGGGTATTGCACAAAAGTAGAATTAAGAAAGCCAGGATAACAGAAAAGGCGCGGCTTGACCTAGTTCAATCAGCACATCCTGGCTTAGTCTGTTGCACATTTGCTAAGCCAGCATGAGAGCGTACAGCTATGTCAAGCCAAGTGTACATAGTTGGGATAAGTGCACGTTCACGGCATTCTTAAACAGACCACGGGATCGATCACAGAATCAATGATGCAAAAATGGATAAAACCCATGCGGCATACTTCTCACCAACTGAGCAACAGCTTCTAATGGAAACATATGAAGAGGTGAAACATAAAATATGTAAAAAGGGAAATACAGCTTCTTTAATAAAACAAAGACAAAGTTTTATTTCAGATTATAGATTAGATAAAATCAATTAGATAGAAAAAAAAACCTAAATAAAAATAGATAAAAGAGATAGATGCGATAGATTAAATAGACAGATAAAATGAGCAAAATAGATCAAATACTGTAGATGCACGTAGTGTATAAGTGTTTGCAATTGATCATACATGTGCTTGCATGAGTAACATGCATGTCCACTGGTCACATTTAAGGCAAATTTTCCAACTGTTAATTTAGGGAAATGACAAATAACTCCTTGAATTGTAATTATGATGGCTTCAGTGGAGCACTGGTTATTTGGACTACTTATGCATTCAGTTGGTCCGCTATTGTCTGCCAGGCTTACCCACTTATCCACTATGCGTATCTACAGTATTTGATCTGTTTTGTTCATTTTATCTGTCTATTTAATCTATCTCATGTCTCTTTTATTTATTTTTATTTAGGTTTTTAGTTTTCTATTTAATTGATTTAATTTAATCTGATAATTTGATCTGTTTTTATCTATCTAATCGTTTATTTATCTCTCTTATGTATCTATCCTTCTTAAAGAACAAGCGCGTCTGGCCAAAAAAGGACCTGGCAGCAAGTACAAGAACCTTTGCAGGCTGGTAAGTGACTTGATGTGTGAAAAAAAAAAAAAAAAAAAAAAAAAAAAAAAAAAATTAAGTGAATAGTGTCTGCTGCCATATTTTATTTTCTGTGTTGATTTTAGCATTGAAAAAAAAAAGGCTCATATATCTGGCACGGGGGGTGGTCCTCCAACCCAAGACTTGACCACAGCAGAGGAGCTGGCCCTGGAGCTGAATAAAGGGAAGCCAGTGATGGAAGGGACACAGTGAGGGACAGCCACTGACTCTGGCTCAGCAAGAGAGACTGGCCTCTTCATACAAGGTACATTACTGCCGTACTACTGCACATGGAAAATAATCAAGTATTTAGATTTTGTTATGTGGACTGTCTGACTTTGCCTTACCTTGCAGTGTCTGGTAACACACTTACACTTCTGGAGCCACCAGACTATGATCCGCTGGTGACTTCTCTTTATTAAAATCATAGGCTTGGCACGTCCTGTCAAAACTATCAATACAAGTTCTGTTGAATATGGCAGAGGGAAGGCACATCTGCCGACGATGAGATCGTGTTACTGGACTTCGGAAGGCTTAAGGTGTCATGTCACTTCATCAGCCATTTCTTATAATCTCAACAACTGCAATAATATATGCATTCATCAAACCTCTAACAGCAATATGAAGTCTTCATAACAACACTAAAATAGGGATACTTAGATGAATGACAGTATATGTCGTATTTTAATGCATGATAATTAAAATGATGCAACATTTGCAGAAGATCATGGAGTGACTGTAAAACATTAATTTCTAGAAGGATTGACAGCAGAACTAACAGATAAATCACTAAGATTAATTTTAGCCTGGTTGTTAGCCTGCTTAGGCTAGCTGCAAAGTGTAAATCTCCATAGTAACATAATGTAGATTAATTTAGCCTCGATTCATGCAACCGAGTCAGGGCTAAATTCAGCCAGGATAACTGGAAAATCCCAGCTTAATCCCTTATCTTGCTTTTGTGCAATACCCCCCTGATGGTAAATTAACCCAGCTTTCTGGAATACACCCCTGTTTTGTAGGAGTTCCTGAAGTTTGGTTTCATGGGTTCATAATCAAGATGCTTCTGATTTGTTTAATCTGCCGACATGAACATATTAAAGGCAGAAAATATTTTTATTAGTCCAGAATACAGAACATATAAAATCATCTAAGAAAATCAATCATCAGATCGAAAAAAAAAAAAAAATTCTATTGACCTTTAGCTACTGACTGCAATTGGTAATGGAACTTATAGATCATAGCATGCAGTAACATTTTAGTTAATACATTTCTCTCAGAAATAAATATATTGGAACTTTGTCACACACTTTCCAAAGTACATATATATAATGCTTAAATTTAAAAGCATTTGCAGGCTGGTGTTTTAGTTAATTTCTTTTTTTGATAAAGTTCACTGCAGACACTCAAAACAACATGGAACATTCTTGTATAATCTACAGTACTCCTCCTGAATCTGATGATAAAAGGAAAAACGTGCAATTACAGGTGGAAAATGGTAAACAGTAATATTGAATAATAGTTAATGAAATTTACTATACAAATGTACAGAAGACCTTACCCTCCTAGATCGAGTGCAAAGGAATATGAAAATAAACATCCCCTGGAACACATTGGCAAAGGTAAAGAGATATGCTGTGAGGGTGGTCTCATGTAATATGTGCATGACACCAAATGTCCAGGTAACTCCCAGAACAAACAGGAGAGTAATAGTTCCTTTTATACAAGGCCTGAGGAATAAAATAAAATAAAATAAAATAAAATAAAATAAAATAAAATAAAATAAAATAAAATAAAATAAAATAAAATAAAAATGTTCGTAATATTTATGAGTTCAGGCTGTAGTTTGATTAATCATTTTAATTTAGATACACTGACGTGCACTAAGAAGAAAATTAAATTTTACTGAACCTGAATATTTGCAGATACATTATGGAGTTCAAGTAAGTCACATGTAACAAAAACACCATTCAAATGAATGAATCAATGAATCAGAACATTATAGAGAATGAGATGCGATCTTTTAATTTTTTTTTTTTTTTAATTATCACTATATGAAAATTATGAAATAATTTATTTACCTGATATTTTCATAGTGACTGATTTCAGGTTTCTTTACTGTAGTGTGACGATAAACCTTACAGATGATCACAGCAAATAACAGCAGATTAACCTGGGAGGGGATAATTGGCTTTTATGTAAAAAGTATCAATCAATAAAGTACATTATGAACTATATGCAGCAAATTACTTAAAGGGGTCATATGATGCGATTTCAATTTTTCCTTTCTCTTTGGAGTGTTACAAGCTGTTGGTGCATAAAGAAGATCTGTAAAGTTGCAAAGACTAAAGTCTCAAATCCAAAGAGATATTCTTTATAAAAGTTAAGACTCTGCCACAACCCCCTAAAATGCCTCATTCAAACACGCCCCCACATGTCTACATCACTATGTGGAAATATTCGCGTAATGCCGCCCAAATGTTCACGCAAAGAAAGAAGGCGTGATTACAGAAACCGCAGTTAGTGTTGAAGCAGCCATATCAGGGAGATGCTGTGTGTTTCTAGGCGAAAGTAAAAGCACTTTATTTCTGAAAGTAGATGCATTTAGGAATCTTTAAGATTACTTACAACAGAACAGCAACACATTTTGTGGACAACCGTTTTGTGAACCTAGGAGAGGAGGTGATTCTGACTTGACTATGACAATCTAGCACTTCTGAATCAGTTACTGTAAGAATGATTTGTTATTAGTTTAAGTATTTGCTATTGACTGTTCAAATGTGGAGTTTTTGCATGTCGTGTATGTGTGTGTGCGCGCCCGCAAGTGTGTGTGTGTGTGTGTGTGAGAGAGAGAGAGATAGAGAATGAGATACAGGGTTACACAGTGGAGTCAGCTGTCTTAACCGTCCGTGGCTTGTGTACTATAACCACATATGAGGTTCAGGCTTGAACTGATGTTAAAACTAAGGACATTATTAACTGTCTTTACATTTACTTTGAAAGATGAAGCTCACGATTAGGGAAAGGGGCGTTACATCTCTGACGAGTGCTTGCGGTGTTCAGCCAATCACAATGCACTGGGTCAGTTGGCCAATCAGAGCAGACTGCGCTTGTCAGAAGGAGGGACTTTGTTTTGAGAAAGGCGGGGCATAGAGGACCTACAATAATGTACAGTATTTGAAAAATAATGTGTTTTTTGAATATTAAAGCATGCCAACATATTCTGTTACTCCAAATACACAAAATAATGATCCTTAAAAAAGATTGATATGACCCCTTTAATTGTTTAAACAGCATATCGTGTTATTAATTCATTTTTTTTTTTATTTTATTTTATTTTTTTAAATTGATTGACAGGTATAATAAAATTACTTTTGGATGTCAGTTTATCTTGATACATCTGTGGAATTTCTGTCTCTTCAAAATGTTACTGATTGTTGTATTGATATTGAGTGTATGCATTGAGTGTTGTTACTGTATGTTGCAATAACACAAGAGCTGATACTCACCAGAATGATTAGACAGGCTGGTCCTGTGAAACTCCAGATGAAGTTATTTTCAGTGCTCAGCCAACACCTTAACAAATTTTAATAACATGAGATAGTAATGTAAACGTAGATTTACATTGTCTGAAGAGAATGTGAGTGTTGCAAGGCTTAAAGGATTAGTTTACCCAAAAAATGTAAAGTTTGTCATTTTATTCACCTTCCAAAGCTGTATGAGTTTATTTCTTTTGCTGAACACACAAGAATATATTTTGAAGAATGCTGGTAACCACACATTTGCTGGCAAAAAAGAAAAAAAAAAAATACTATGTAAGTCAATGGCTACCAGTGACTGTTTGGTTAGACAGAATTTTCTTTTTTGACTGAACTAATCCTTTTAAATATGATCCACTTTATTTTACAGACATAAGCTTTATTTTTATTTTTAATTTTTATTTATTTATTTTGATAAACTGCAGTCAGTTGTAAAACTATTTGCACTACAAAGTTTTTATGATTAGAATAATTAAAAGTAATATAACAATTATAATAACAAATACTTTTCTTAACAAATACCACTAAATTAAAATACTAAAAACTTACACAGTACTGGTGCCATAATATTTATAGCCAAGAGTTGCAGATATTGCAACAACCACAGCAGGTCTCCCATAACTGAGTAAGTAGAAGTTCCGGTGGAGAATCCCTTTGTTATTGATGACACCAACAACAATGAGATATAAATAGATTCCCTCTATACACTTCCAAGCAAATGCAGCCAAGAAGAAATAGCGCAGCAGACCAGCGATTAAGAGAGCAGAACCACTGAAACACACAGTAAACAAAGATGTATTAATATTACATTGCACTACAGTACCTAATATACTTTTGTATAGGGTTTATGTCTCCATCTGACACAATAATAAAGTGTGAGAAGTGAACCTTGTGTGCGATCTTGTTAATCCCTATGAGGAAGATGAACTGGGCCATGAAGAGGCTGCAGCACAGGTTCTTGTGGATCGTGGTTCTGGTGTTCTGGATGTCTTGGAAGAACCAGAAGGTGAAGATACACAGGGACAGGCAAGATGATGAAGATCCCCATTCCCAGCTGCGTTATTCTTGTCAGAACATTATAGTGTGCAAGCAACTACATAAAGCAGAGCAGGCACAGGACTGATTAAAATCAAATAGTAAATTTAGCTCTAATTATATATGTTTACGAATTCATAGAAAAATTAAAGGGATTTACAGTATAATAATAGCATAGAGTAAACTGAAGAAAACATGTGCCATGCTGCTAAGTTGCTCTGGGCGGTTTTATAATATACACTGTTATGTGCTATGCCTAAAGTGAATATGATATTTGAGATTCAATTCAATTCAAGTTTATTTGTATAGCGCTTTTTACGATACAAATCATTGCAAAGCAACTTTACAGAAAATTAAGTTTCTACAATATTTAGTAGTAGCTTATCGGTGGTGACTGTCAGTTTATGTGCATACGGCAGAAATGTTCAGAAAAATCAATAAAAGACGTAAACAAACAGACGATTAACACTATTAACAGCAGTTATGCAATCAAACTTATAGCAAAATGTGGTAGTTCTGTATGTTGTCTCTGGGTTAGCATCATCTGAGGTCCTCTGAGGGGTTGGAATCATCTCTTCTCAGGTGTTCTGGATCCAGACTGGAACTTGTGTAAATCCTAGTTACCTAGGGATGTAAATCCCGTGGCAAAACAGAGAAACAAATAGAGACATAATTAGCATAGCTGCTGTTCCAGCCAACTAAAATTAATTAGTTTAACCCAAGTTAAAGAATAATAATGCTTTGTGGATATAGTCTGGGTTTCTGATTCAATGTTTTATTGTCATCTAGCTCTTCTCAACATGCCACATATCATTTATCATCACAGCACATAAGTAATGCATTAGATGCTGGCATTTAGAATTAGATTTTATTTAGAATTAAGTCTTTGTTCACATTACACTAAGCATGAGGGAGCATATAAGGATGTTTGCTGTAGTGTCACCACTAATACAACCTACTCGACCTAACATTTTAATTATTTACCACTGTGATGTTTGGTGTGGTGTTGGAAGTAATTGTATATAGTAGAAATAATTATATAACGTTCAACTACGCCACCCGGTATATATACCGGGAACTGCCAGCCCCAAGACAGGGGGGCGCCCAGGTTCGTTACCGAAAAATGGGTGAGCAGAGAGACATAGGCCTGGGAGTACAAAAAATGAAGCAGCTTTATTCAATACAAAATTTAAAATCATCAATACATTACCATCAAGGGCTAAATATTCACGTGTCAACAAAGAAAAGAAAAATAAACACTTTACAACACTTCAATAAATAAAAAATGAATACAACATAATACAAATACACAAGAAAGCTTAAGGGAGGGAGATGGCCTGCTGTGACCCTCAATTCACACACACACACAACACGCTTAATACCCACACACACACACACTCTGGTGAAGTAAGGTCACTAAGCACAACACTCAACGTGAACCCCGTTAAACAGCGGCTAACCCCTCCTCTATACACCTTCCTTAGGACAGAAATAATAAAAAAAAAAAAGTAAAATAAAGAGAGAACAAAAAAAAAGTACACAGTCAGTTCACAAAAATAAGTGAGGCCACGATCGCCCGCACACTCACAGGGCAAACGAGAAACAGCCACGCTTTTACTTTCACTCTTTGGCGAGGAATCGTCCAGGCTCGCTAAAAAAGAAAAAAAAAGTTCACTCCAACAAAAAGACGACCGGAATCAGCCCAGGCAAGGCAGCAGTGCGTTACATCAATAGACGCGCATCTTGTCTCATAATATAAAGGTGAAACCCTTGATCCTGTCACTCAATCTGTCGAACATGAAACAGAACAATTACTAATAAAACAACAAAAAGAAAGAGGCAAACCATACAAATAGCCCTCATACATACCGGAAGATGTTCATAACATGGTACTATGCACAGTCGCTAATGATAACATGCAGTAGTTTGTTCATTGACGAGCTCAAAGCCAGGGGCAGCCTACACAGCAGCAGAACGCAGAGGCGGCACTCCAGATACTCTCCCATTCATAAGTGCCAACTTCCGTAAAGGGGCGGTACGGGTGACAACGCATCCCAAGTGACAAAAACGTCCTCTTTTTATATCGTGACAGCAGACTGCTGATAGGCTCAACGTTTTCACATGACACTGGCCAATAATCAACACAGGTAACACTTCACCCTGCTACATTCCACCCCCACATTATAAATCGTCGCCCCGACGATAAATCCCAAACCTGGAGTCAATCCCATGGCCTAAAAACAGCTAAAACTGCACTAGACATTGCACCAGAGGGCACCCTAATGCATTCTGCAGCTTCTCCAACTGCTCTGGGCAAATGATGAACATTTGAATGTTGGCCAGCTGTTGGCCTCCTTGACTTACGAGGCAAAACCTCAGCCTCTCGCGGCTGACTCAGAACTGACAAGTCTAGTGATGAACCTTGACTTATTTCCACCTCGCAAGGAGGACCTGGCCCATTTATAGCCACAGCTCCCTCACACACAACTGACCCTTCAAAAGGGACAGGAACGCAAGTTGCCTGAGATGACTCTGGCACGGCTACCCACAAGTCCACCTCATCCAAAATATCCTGTAAACTCTGTTCTGGTTCAACCACATGAGCGACACGGGGTATGTGAACAGGGCTCCCTTGAACCTGAACTTTTAACAATGACCGGTGAACCCGCTTGATCTTACCCCCGTCATCCACTGGTGCAATAGTATAAACCGAGCCACCTACCCTAGGTGCTTCTATCACCCTATACACCACAGAGCTCCACAAGCCCTGAATCTTGTGTCGGCCCTGCCTTCCACATTCCCGGAGATAAACCAGCTGCCCTTGCTCAAGTGGTGCGTCATGGACCCGCAGATCAAAAGATGTTTTCCGACGATCAGCGGCTACCTTTAAACGATCTCTTGCCCCATCAAAGGCTACTTGTAAGTGTGTCTGGTGCTCCATAATCCACTCATGCACCTCACCTGCCACTGGCTCAGACACTCTGCCCAACAGGAAATCGATGGGGAGCCGCGGCTCCTGACCAAACATAAGGAAGTGTGGGGACTCACCTGTGGCCTGGTGTGGAGTGGTATTATATGAAAAGAGCACCTGAGGGAGGCATGACACCCAGTCTCTTTTTCTTGAAACTGGTAAGGTGCGCAATAAGTTATGCAATGTTCTATTGAAGCGCTCACACTGACCATTACCAGCTGGGTGGTATGGTGTAGTGCGAGACTTCTCAACCCCATAAAGCTTACACAATTGCTGGATCAGAAGGGACTCAAAATTTCGGCCCTGGTCAGAATGAATTCGTACAGGTACCCCAAACTTATAGAACCATTCACACACCAGCACTTGTGCTACAGTCTCGGCCCGTTGATCCCTAGTAGGGACAGCAAGAGTGAACTTCGTAAACACATCCGTCATTACAAGAACATTCTCCAAGCCTGAACGAGAGGCTTCAAGCAACGTGTGAAATCGATGGCCAAGATTTCATTTGGCCGGGACGCTAGCAAATGTCCCATAAAACTACGGGCAGCCGGTTCAGTGTCTTTGGCCACTTGACATCGTTCACACTCCTGAACCCATCGTGCCACCTTGGCTGTCATACCAGGCCAATAACACCGCTGACGCACTAACTCAGTAGTGCGTTCAATGCCCTGGTGCCCGTGTTCTTGATGCAACCCTTGCAACACGTCACGCTGCAGTACAGAAGGTAGAACTACTTGCAAAATCTCATCCCCACCATCAGGACGAAAAATGCGACGATAAATCACTCCCTGCTTTTCCACCAGGCGGTCCCACTGCCGAAGAAGAATTAGAGCAGCCTGTGAAAGCTGCCGCCGCTCAAGAGGCCCAGGGAACTCTTGCTTTCTCCAAAACCCCAGAATCTCACCGATTACTGGGTCAGCCTCTTGTAAGCCCCCGATATGATCAAGTGAATGACCCGGTAAGGCAGTCACCATGGCCTGACAAAGCAACAGGAGCCAATGGTACAGCGACAGCCTGACGTACCGAAGCGGGAACCCCTGTACCTGGGAACAGGCTACCTACCACTTCCAGTACGGGTGGATTCTGACGAGACAAGGCGTCTGCATTCTTATTACACCTCCCAGGCCGATACTTAACTTCAAAATCAAAGCAAGCAAGCTGTGATGCCCAGCGCTGCTCTGTAGCCCCCAATTTAGCTGAGGTCAGATGGCTGAGAGGATTGTTATCAGTGTACACCACACATTTATGGCCTAATAGATATTCTCTAAATTTCTCAGCCATGGCCCACTTTAATGCCAGAAACTCTAGTTTCATAGAACTATAGTTTGACATATTACGTTCTGTGGGTCTTAGGCCACGACTTGCATATGCCACAGGTCTTACTTTGCCACCCTGCTCCTGGGAAAGGACTGCACCTAACCCACCCAGGCTAGCGTCCAGCTCCAAAATAAAAGGGAGGGAAAAATCTGCATAACAGAGCACCGGAGCAGAAATGAGCTTACCCTTCAAACTCTCAAAACTTCTCTGACAGTGGGTAGTCCAGCCACTTGCAAAACCTGGCTCTGCTCTCTTCCGAGACTTTGTGCCACCAAACTCTGCAACCAGCCGATGTAGAGGGGCTGCCAATTTAGCAAACCCCTCCACAAAACGGCGGTAATAACTCGCAAAGCCCAAGAAGGAGCGAAGCTCTGACACACTAGTAGGTTGTGGCCACTGGGCCACAGCCTCAATCTTCTTGGGGTCTGTGGAAACACCATCGGCTGAAATCACATGACCCAAATATGTGACTTCCGAACGAAAGAAAGCGCATTTCTCTAACTTTGCCTTAAGACCTTCGCACTGCAACCTACTCAAAACAAGCTCCAGTCGTTCCAGATGTTGTTCGACTGAAGATGAAAAAATTACAATATCATCCAGATACAGTAACAATGACTGACACTGTTGATCACCGAATAAACGCTGCATTAAACGCTGAAATGTACTAAGTGCGTTGCAAAGGCCAAAAGGCATGCGATTCCATTCAAATAAGCCGAATGGCGTACAAAATGCAGTCTTAGGCCGGTCTTGTTCACTGACAGGGACCTGATTGTATCCGCTAGCTAAATCCATGGTGGAAAACCAACGGGCCCCTGTCAGTGAATCTAATGACTCCTCAATACGAGGAAGAGGAAACGCATCCTTTCTAGTTCTCGCATTCAACTGACGGTAGTCTACGCACATCCGCAGACTACCGTCCTTTTTCTTGACAAGAACTATAGGGGATGCGTAAGGGCTACAACTCTCGCGTATCACCTTAGCCTCCAACAACATATTGATATGGGCCTTTACCACCTCATACTCCGATGGGGGTATTCGACGGTACCGCTGCCGAACTGGGGTATCATCCATCAGTGGGATCTCATGCGACAACAGGGTAGTACACCCCAAATCCCCCATCATGTACAGAAAACACCGACTGGTACTGCCAGAGCAGAGCCTGAACACATTCTTGATCCTCCAGTGACAACACAGACAAATCAGTAGCCTTTATCTGCTCTTCAACCGTAGGCAACTCATGAGAGACCTGCACGTTAACGGTAGCAGAGATAGTTTTTAACCTCCGTAACCCCTGATGGTAAACTGACAACATAAACACTAGTTAAAGTTCCTAAATGAGTGCGTGGGTAAAGCACAATGTCAGTGGTTCCCACATTCACCACTGGCACCGAAACAATACCTCGATTTACCTGCACCAACGATGGTGAGGCCAACAATCCAGCTGGCAGGCCAGATTCAGGGGGCTCAAAAAGCACAGTGTCATGCAAGAACTGCTCTGAACAAGTTGCTGTAACTAGTTGTAACATGCCACCTGGGATGCGTTGTACCCTACGACCGCGTACCCTAACTGACCCCGCACGAGTAGAATAAGACTGGGAGCATACCTTATGACAATATTGAAATGCCTCTGTTACAATACTGGGTACCTTAACCAATGAGGGAGATTCAAAAAGAGAAGAGCCATGCTGCCCAAAGAGCTCCTGGTAGCATCGGCTGAGAACATTCATTCCCAGAACTCCCGGTGCCTGGGAACACAAGCCCCCAGGAGGATCTCGGACAACCAGCACCCCGCATCCTGGCACTAACCTGCCACAGAGTTCGACATCCAACTCCATATAACCAATGTAGGGGATGTCCAACCCGTTGGCAGCACGAAGTTGCAACCACTGGCATGACCGAAGACGATCCTGACCCCACGGTTCAAAATTTTGTAAGAAACAACTCTCCGTTATTGTAGAAACCATGGAGCCAGTGTCTATAAGGCAGGGCACCTGAACCCCACCAATGCAAACTACCAAATGGGGACATGACGACATTAAAGATGATACTGAACGAGAACCCTGAAGAATCTTTGAGCCAACATCTACCCCAACCGAGCTGTGACTCTGCAGCCCGGCGGGTGCTAGTTTTCCGACAACTGCTGTGCAAAAGGCTGCCCACCTCCAGCCACAGGAGGGACCATACGAGAAGATGGAGGGTGAGGAGGAACACGTTCCCCGTCACACTCCCTGGCAAAATGGCCAGGTCGCTGACACCGTCGACAAATTATGGTATTGCCACGAGAAGAGTGATTCCGTGGGTGTGGAGATTGACTACGTGCACGAGGGGCTTGACTACACTCAGCCACCATCTGGAGCCGAGTCACACTTTTAGAGAGCTGATTTAATTGGGCTTGCTGTGATTTCAACAGATCCCTTAACTCACTTAGCTCAACCATTGAGGCACCACGGGCATCTAACTATGATCCCCCCTGTACCCCATACTGCATAACGGGAACCAAAGGAACCGACTGGCTTCGACGGCGATCACCCCCCGGCAACCCCTCTCTCTCCCACCTAAGAGCCTCACTACGGACCTCTAACAAACTGGAGGAGGGTAAGCGACGTACCAATTGTTTCAACTCACGACGTAAGGCGCTATCTATCACATGTTCTACAAATTGGTCACGCACAAGGGTTTCTGAATTTGGCATAGCATAAGGGTACTTTTCTTCAACAGACTTCCAAAGGCCCATCAAAGCTAAAGAAAACTCTAATAGGGTCTCCCCCTCACGTTGTTTATGAGAAAAAAATGCCTCCTGCAGAGCCACATATGACTGAGAACAGCCATACAATTCCCTCAATGCGGAAATAATTTTATCGCAATCCCCTCGTTCAACACTAGGTCGATGCCTAATCTCCTCCCGTGCTTCCCCCTCCAAATGGTCAAATACAAAAAAACGCTCGATCAGCAATAGAAAGATGGCGCACCTGCATACACGCCTGAACTTCCTCAACCCATTCGTCAATGCTGATGCCAGCCCGGCCGTTAAATTTTGGACATCGCCGATCACGAGGTACAAACACAAACCTCTCAGCTGAGGTGGCACCAGCACTCATGGGTTGGGACACGGTGGCGGGAGCCTCTGCAACACTAGAAACACCATTATTTGACAACAATGGAGCACATACACGTTCTTGGCGCAATTTCTCATTATCAGCCTTTAGCTGTGCTACCAATTCCCTTAACTTCTTGTAACTCCCCTTCCATCACTACTTACCACAACACCGAGGAGATTTTACACAAATAACACACCGCTGCCTTGCCTTTAGGAAAGAAAGAGAAAAGAAAAAGAGGGGGGGAGAAATGTACATGTATATTTTTCAACCATACAATACCAACAGAAAATATACTGCCTCAAAAGCACTCCCAGACTCACTTCTCAAAATACAAGCTCACCCAAAATATGGAGACCCTGCCGACTACGCCAAATGTGGCCAGTGGCGTCAGGTACTGGAAGGAACTGTATAAAGCAACAACAATTATATAACGTTCAACTACGCCACCCCCGGTATATATACCGGGAACTGCCAGCCCCAAGACAGGGGGGCGCATAGGTTCGTTACCGGAAAAATGGGTGAGCAGAGAGACATAGGCCTGGGAGTACAAAAGATGAAGCAGCTTTATTCAATACAAAATTTAAAATCATCAATACATTACCATCAAGGGCTAAATATTCACATGTCAACAAAAGAAAAGAAAAATAAACACTTTACAACACTTCAATGATAAAAAAAAATGAATACAACATAATACAAATACACAAGAAAGCTTAAGGGAGGGAGATGGCCTGCTGTGACCCTCAATTCACACACACACACACAACACGCTTAATACCCCCACACACACACACACTCTGGTGAAGTAAGGTCACACAATAAGCACAACACTCAACGTGAACCCCGTTAAACAGCTGCTAACCCCTCCTCTATACACCTTCCTTAGGACAGAATAAAAAAAAAAAAAAAAAAAAAAAAAGTAAAATAAAGAGAGAACAAAAAAAGTACACAGTCAGCTCACAAAAATAAGTGAGGCCACGATCGCCCGCACACTCACAGGGCAAACGAGAAACAGCCACGCTTTTACTTTCACTCTTCGGCGAGGAATCGTCCAGGCTCGCTAAAAAAGAAAAAAAAAAAGTTCACTCCAACAAAAAGACGACCGGAATAAGCCCAGGCAAGGCAGCAGTGCGTTACATCAACAGACGCGCATCTTGTCTCATAATATAAAGGTGAAACCCTTGATCCTGTCACTCAATCTGTCGAACATGAAACAGAACAATTACTAATAAAACAACAAAAAGAAAAAGGCAAACCATACAAATAGCCCTCATACATACCGCAAGATGTTCCTAACACGGTACTATGCACAGTCGCTAACCATAACATGCAGTAGTTTGTTCATTGACGAGCTCAAAGCCAGGGGCAGCCTACACAGCAGCAGAACGCAGAGGCGGCACTCCAGAAGTGTGGCATTCACTCTGCCCATCATTCTGGGAATACTTCCAAATGCACACTTAGATTGTTATACAATGGAGGTGCTGCCTAGACAGAACAAGACATAGAAAAAAGAAATACATTTTAATCATTTGGTGCATTTGTAATCAGTTTGCTATGAAGGTTTAAGAAAGGTCTTTCACAAACCATTATTGTTTTCCTCTTTTGAATACTTAGGGGTCAGTGAAATGGAGTTTCCTTGGATGTTTGTTGAAACTGGATGCTTATGTAATCGTTGGGGTTCAAATGTGTATAGTTTAGAAAACAAAGTGATTAGCACCTTTTTTTTTTAATCACAAACAGTTTAACTAAAATAGTGTTAAATTGCAATAAGGTATGCTGCCAAAAATCCACTGTAAAAATATGATGACAACATTTCTGGTATTATGGAATGACATGATAAACCTAATTTAAATAAAACATAATGAAATGTGTTTCATCATGCAGGGGCTTTCTGAAATGATTTATAAACTTTTCTAATGTTAAACAATATAATTAGTAAAAAAAAAAAAAAAAAAAAAAAAATTCTGAATATAGGTTTTCTAGAGATTTTAATACTTTTTATTTCCAAATTCTTGTACTTAGTACAAAATTTTATTTATTTTAATTTTTTTTTAGTTAAATTTACTTGTGAAGTGTATCCTACAGCTGTTCTGTCTATAAGATTTGCAGTATATAAAATGAGTCATGATTAAAAAATAATCCATACACAAAGAAAAAGATAAAAAGCTGTCACCGGGGCGGCACCCCTTTAAAATGTACAAATATGTACACTTTAGAAACTAATATCTACCTTTAAGGTAATAATATGCACCCTTTAGGAGTAAATAAGGTAAGTGTTTTTGTTTTGTTTTTCTCTCTGAGAGTGTAAAAAAACTGAAAATGTACTGGTAATTTTCTGTCTGGACATTTCCTTTAACCCTTCACCCTTACAAATAAGATCTTTGGCATCTGTGGTTCCACAAAGAGTCTTTAACCTCCATGGAATCTTTCCATTGCAAAAAAGATTCTTTATAGTGGAAAAATATTATGATTATCTTCAGATTATGAAAATATTCTTTAGACTTAGAAAAAAATGACTCTATTAAGAACTATTCACTGAGTTTTTTCTTAAAGAGTGTAGAACACTACACAATGAAGTATGTAATTCAAACTACAGTACAAGTAAAACACCCGCAAATAAATAAATAAATAAATAAATGAACAAAAAATATGGAAAATTCCTTCACATTCACACTGTACATTAGATAGCCAATTCTATTTTTATGAAATGTGGTGGTTTATATAAAAGGCCTCAGAAGTCTCACCTACTTCACCGGCGTCCACCTGCATCTGCGTCGTGTGTGTGTATCCAGCAGACAGCGCCAGTGTTTCCTTCTCTGCTGTATGAAGGAGTGTGGTGATGTAATGCTTCCTCAAATCCTCATTTATCCTATTCCATTCCACCTGATCATTCTTCTCGACTAAGTAATTCACACTGAAAACCAGATTCTATCAGATAAAGCCAGAAAAAAATTATACAAACATGCAATGATTTAAGTTACAAACATATAACAATTGCAATCGTATAATCTGTTAGTCTACAATGCGGAGCGTTGCTATACTTCAATATTATTGGTTTAATTCAATAAAAAAATGTTTTTGACCTAATTTAGTGTTTCTTTGGGGGTTATGCTTTTTAATTGAAACTTTATGGTGTAAAACATTCAGGGGGCTATCTAAAATTAACACGTGTTTTTTTTTATTTATTTATTTATTTTTTTTACTTCTTGTGGAAGGACACACAAATTACCATGATGGTTTCATTGATGTGTTCAGTCTCATCTGCAGGACTTCATTTATGGCTGGCCATGGCCTCGATGTAGGACATGAGGAGAACAGGAGAAAGGTCAGCTGATGTTTGATGTCTTATCTCTTTCAGATGCTCTGGAGTTGACAGATTAATCATCTACATCCCGGAGATAGGAAAAGAGTATTAAAATTCACTCAAAGATGGTATGAGATACATCATAAATGATGGTATTTAAAAGAGTATACAATGCAGACAATACACAGCTGTTCTAACATGTTTATATCATTTAAATAATCAGCAAATACATTGGAACTCTGCACTTCCTCAGACAAATTTGGTTAAAGCATGATTTGTCTATTAGTATAAGAGGTCACAATACTTATAATAAGGCTACCAACCAGCCATTATGCAAAAGAGAATCAGTTTAAATGGTCCTAAAATTAGATAGGTGTCTAGTATTTGATATGAAAAGAACTGCAAGTCTACAACTTCGCCAGCAGAGGACGCCATTCTCCCACACTTACATCAGAACTTTGAAAATGCAGGATTAAAGACTGAATGCTGTAAGGACCTAAAAGCAGCTGTAAACATATGTAATATGTCTAAAATATTGATTGTTTTAAAAAATTAAGAAAATTATATTTTAGTAATAAAGTTGATAGTTTTAATTATTGTGACGCATAATGTAAAATAAAATAAAATAAAATAAAATAAAATAAAATAAAATAAAATAAAATAAAATACTGTATATATGGGTGTTCCTTTGCAGCCTCTCAAACCATTCCTGAAATACTGATGACATCTCATAAAACACATTCATCCTGATTGTTATATGGGAAAAATCTCACGACAAAACCTCCAGAGGAAGAGTGTATCAAGGTGAGAGTAAAAGCATCTGGGACGTGACAAAAGTTGTACATGATATCCAGTCATCATTGAATGTACAAGCCACTGACCTTTTACCCACATTAGACTTTCAAAATAAAGACATGAATGATGTTTTGTCTTGCACTGATGGACATAAAGCAGCACTGTCACACTTTGCACTTTTATATTTAAAACGAATGTATTATTGCACATAATGTTATACATTTACTGTGGATTTAAATGAATTATAGTCATAATAAAAAAATATATATTTATAAAAAACTGTGGATACAATTATTTACAGCTGATTATAATATTATAAATATTTATAACATACACACACTATAAAGTTATTTCACTATTTTTATTTCAAATAAATACTGTTTGTTTTAACTCTCATTAAATACTGAAAAAAATATTATGCTTTCCCCAAACATTTTAAGCAGCACGTCACACTACTGTGCCGGAAGGAACAATAATAATAGAGAGAGTCTTTATTAATCCAACACGGGGTAAATCCAACAAGGAACACAGGAATAAAGACACATGTACTGCAATAACTGCATTTAGGCAAACCGGAACCAGGAACACTTCCCATAACTCCCGATGTACTTGCTACATCGTTAGAAGAATGGCATCTACGCTAATATTAGTCTGTTTCTCTCTTATTCCGAGGTCATCGTAGCCACCAGATCCAGTCTGTTTCCAGATCAGATGGTCACTGCAGTCACCTGGATCCAGTACGTATCCAGCCCAGATGGTGGATCAGCACATAGAAAGGACCTCTACAGCCCCGAAAGACAGCAGAGACCAGGACAACTAGATGAGCCCCAGATCCCCTGTAAAGAGTTTGTCTCAGACGACCACCGGGACAAGACCACAAGAAACAGATGATTCTTCTGCACAATCTGACTTTGCTGCAGCCTGGAATTGAACTGCTGGTTTCGTCTGGCCAGAGAAGAACTGGCCCCCCAACTGAGCCTGGTTTCTCCCAAGGTTTTTTCTCCATTCTGTTACAGATGGAGTTTTGGTTCCTTGCTGCTGTCGCCTCTGGCTTGCTTAGTTGGGGACACTTCATTTACAGCGATATCGTTAACTTGATTGTAAATGATTGCACAGATACTATTTAAAATGAACTGAGCTGAATGATAACATCACTGAATTCAATGATGACTTGCTTTAACTGTTATTTTGCATTATTGACACACTGTTTTCCTAATTAATGTTGTTCAGTTGCTTTGACACAATCTGTTTTGTATAAAGTGCTATATAAACTATATAGTGCTCCTGTAGCTCAAGTGGTTGAGCATTGCGTTACGAAGCGCAAGGTTGGGGGTTCGATTCCCCGGGAACACATGATAGGTAAAAATTGATAGCCTGAATGCACTGTAAGTCGCTTTGGATAAAAGCGTCTGCTAAATGCATAAATTTAATTTAAATTTAATTTAAATTTAAATAAAGGTGACTTGACGTACTGACTTGTAGACCTGACAAACACAGACTGAACAGACTAGGACCTTTATACATAAGAGGAATGACTAAATTAACGGGGACATGGAACAAATGGGGAAGAAACTAGACACAGCTGGAATCAAATTATCCAACCATGGGGGACAGAAACTGGGTCACAGGGACAAAAATGCACATATGAGTCCAGGGGTGTGACATTACTCCCCCCCTCCTGGAAGGTGCGACCTTACACTGTAGAAACAACAGAGGGACAGAGGTGGAGCAGGTGGAGGAGGAGCCCGAGGCGGAGAGCCAGGAGTCAGGGTGGGAGGATCCAGAGGTCCTAGGCAGAACCGATGGTGCCGGTGACCAATGCGGTGATGTGAATCTGGGAGGGCGAGGTGGAGCCAGAGTGACAGAGGACTGAGGTGGAGCCTAGGGGATGAAGGAGCCTGACGGAGCCTGTGGGGCAGAGGGATGAGGCGAAGCCAGAGGACTGGAGTCCCAAGGCGCAGGATAGTCGACACCAGACCAAGGTGGAGCCGGAGGGACGAGGGAGCCAGGTGGAGCTTGTGGACTGCCGGGCCACGGCGGAGAGGAGGGAGCTAGGAGCCATGGTGGAGCTGACGTGTCAATGGGCTGAGGTGGAGTCCAGGCCTCAGAGGTTGGAGGCCGAGGTGAGGAAGACTCCGACCACGACGATGCTGGAGGATGGCAGTCCCGTGGAGCTCGCACCGCAATGATGGTGGGCTGAGGGCGAGCAGAGGGGCTGCCAGATGACAGTGATGGAGGAGGCAGGATCAGGTGGGAGGGTGAGCATTTTGGAGGAGCGGCCACAGGAGGGCACATTCTAGGAGCAGGCACTGGAGGGCACATTCTAGGAGCAGGCACTGGAGGACACATTCTAGGAGCAGGCACTGGAGGACACATTCTAGGAGCAGGCACTGGAGGGCACATTCTAGACGTCTCATCTTCAGACGACGGTGCTCTGCACACAGTGTTGAGGCTGGCATCATAGAACGGACATAGCACGTCATCCGGATAGGTGGTGAGATGGGCCACAGCCAGAAACAGTCTGGTATGACCCTCGAGCGAATTTTCCCCCTGCTCCAGCAGGAGGAGGATGAATTCAGGGTGATGGAAGGGATCCATGAGGGCACACAACGGAAATAAAAGACTAAGGAAAACCAGAAAACAAACGGAGGGTAGACAAACAGAATAAGCTGTTGTAGGTCGGGTCTTCTGTCACGCATAGCTGCTGGAAGGAACACAGAGTCAAGAATAATTGAGAGAGTCTTTATTAATCCAAAACAGGGCATAAATCCAACATGGAACACAGGAGGAAAACACACGTATGTAACTGGTAGACCCGACAAAACTAAACTGAAAGGACATGGGTTATAAAGACAGGCTAACAAAGGACTAAGGAGACACACCTGGGAACTAATCAACAATCACGGGAGACAGAAACTGGGTCACAGAGAACATGGGGAATGGAACACATGAGGGGAAAACACAACATAATGAGTCCAGGGGTGTTGATTTTTCTTATATTGTGTTCTCTGTACAAGCGCATAGATAGATAGATAGATAGATAGATAGATAGATAGAAGTCCCTGGCCATGTGAAAACGTACAATGCTGACAGTGAATATTTTCAAAATTAAGATAAAAAATAAAGATATCTTGAAAAATAGTGTTGCCTGGAGTAAAAATTGTGATAACTAGTCATGATCTCCCCCAAATTAGACTACAAATTGTATTTAATTTTATTTAATTGTATTAAATTTATAATTTGAAAATTTACAATCAAATTAATTAATAAAAAAATGTAAATCATAACTGAGCAATAGATGTATACAAAAAGTTCATTTGATTTACACAAAAAGTTAAATGATTAACTTGAAATGTATCAAGATCACAAAAGTTAATCAAAGCGACTTACCAGCAAAAAGCAGGAGTTTCATTGGAGAGCTGTGGAAAATGCACACACACACACACACACACACACACACACACACACACACACACACACACACACACACACACACACACACACACACACACACACACACACGCACACACGCGCACGTGCACACACACACACATCACTGTTGTAACTTAACAAATGCAATAATGCAAACAAATGGTTATGTGTCAATGTTAAGTCTAAATGTTTCGGGCTGCAAAGACAAATGCTTTGGCAAAAAAAAAAAAAAAGTGTGTGTAAAACCTAAAGATTCATGTGATCAAGTGTGATTTGAGAAGGTTTCAATCTTTGTGCCTAATGAAAGCAAGTACAAAGAAGTTCACATGGTCAGTGTCACACATTTCTAATGATCCCCAAAAAGTGCAGAATCTCAAATCTTAGAATCTTATTAATTTAATATCCAAATGTTTCTTTGCTTTACACTTTAAACTTTATTTATGATCACACTTCAGATTCTAACAATGTAATTTAAGTGTTATTGTTTATATTATTGGGTTACAGAATAGCTCAGACTTCTTGCAGCCGAAAACATTATTCCAGGACGTGTCTATAAGCTGAGTCTACGTAACGGAGTTGGTTGGAGGTATATTTTTAACCGCAGACCTCTTTGTTCTAGATGTCTGCAAGAAATATGTTTTTGAAAATAAGAACCGCTGAGGACTAGCTGGACCACAACACCCACTAGATGACTTCACACTAGCCAGAACTAAAAAGAGCTGAACTTTGAAGTTTTTTTTTTCAAGATTGCTTAATACTGTATCTTTATTTTTTGGATATCAGATGCCAGCGGTCCCGAAAAGTATTTTGGCACTTAAACAGTCTGAATGTCATTGCATTTGATAACAAAATGTCAAACCAAGCGGCAACTGCAAACAAACGACTGTAGAGACTTTCTCTCGGTATTATGCTTCACTTCAGAGCCATTATTTTACAATGACTTTTTACTAACTGGTCTGTAGGTTATTATTATTATTATTATTATTTTCTAAAAAAGTTGTTTTGTGTGTGTGCGTGCGAAATGTTTACTTAAGCTGATTATGACACAAAATCATAGATCTCAGTCAGCTGATTTATTTGAAAATGTATATTGATAGATAGATTCAAGAAATTGAACTGTTACATGAAAAGAATCTCTCACAGTGTTCTGGGTCTGGTTGTAACTTTTATCCCAGTGTGACCCGTGACAGCCAGATGAAGGGTTTGGCTTTTCCTTCTGCCTTCAAACAATAAGAAGGGAACTTCTGCCCGCCACATTTCCGCTCTATACTGGGATAGTGTTTACTGTAAGCACTGAATAAATTATTACACAGTTGACATCAACTGCCCCCTTGTGGCTAATATTGTATGTATACGCTGGCATACTGTGTTAAAAGGGTTAAAACCTGCAGTTTGGGAATATATATATATATATATATATATATAATATATATATATATATATATATATATATATATATATATATATTACCAAACTGCAGGCTTTGTATTTGTATCTTGTATTTTCAGGGCTTGCATTTTTAGGGGCTGAAATTTGACATTTGTTTATTATATACCTTATTGATGATGCAAACTATACAGACAAGCGTTGCATTCTTCTGACCTCATCTGGTTGCCTGCATATAGTTTGCATCATCAATAAGGTATATACTGAGATCTGAAGTCTTGTTTATGTTACTGTATTAGTTCATTGAGGCGCATTAAGCGTCGTTGGGGAATCCTGGAGTGTGACGTCAGAGGGAAACACCAGTATTACAACCACATCTATAATAGTCATATATATAGATCAATGATTACAACTCAGCGTCACACAAGCCATGATATAAAGTTAAGGAAAATAATCAACCGACATCAATATCTTAGATGTAATGTTAATTCTGTATATCAGCATAGGGTAAAATAGCATTATAATCTCCTTTGGTAGAGAAAGCTGCCTACATGTGGATACACAGGGAAATGAGTGACAGAGAAGATGCTGAATTAAACATAAACACAGCTTTTGAGTATTAATTAGCTTTTCCGCATATACATATTGGCCTTGATAAGTTCTATTAACCTATTGCTCCATTTATAATATTACAAAAGATTCTATTTCGAAGTGGTGTTCTTTTGAATGTTCTATTCTTCATAGAAAAAAAAAATAAACTACAAAATATCAAGCAGCAAAAACTGTTTTAACATTGACAATTATAAGAACTATTGTTAATAACTGAGCACTAATAATAATTAAGAATTAGAATGATTTCTGAAGGATCATGTCTTCGGATCACTTATGACTAATGACTGCTCAAATTTCCACTTTGCATTAGAGGAATAAATAACATTTTATATTATATTCAAATAGAAAGCAGTTTTTTTTCAAATTGTAATAATATGTCACTTATTGACAGGCTAACAGGTAAGGTATATATATATATATATATATATATATATATATATATATATATATATATTTTATCAAATCAAATCAACATAGCCTTTGTAAGAGACTTTTTACACTATTATTGATTTGAACTGATCCAACACTAAACTGACTTGATAAGAACAATGACAGTGTTCTTTTATAGCTGCTTCACAGCAGAATCTTTATCCCAAACCTGGACTTTAAAACTATGTCAATATAAATAATAATAATAATAAAAAGTAAAATAAACCATTTCAGTGTTTTGTCCTTTATGCAGTATGATATGGTAAATCACTATTCATGGTTGTCTTTGTTCATGTCCTCTGTCTCACCTTCACAAATAAAGCTGCACCTAGATCCTTTTAACTTTGCCGTGTGAGCCTACATTATACAGCCACAGCAAAATAGTCTGCTGGCACTGTAGTGAAGTCTGGACCGTTTTTGAGGATCAAATTGATGGTTGTGAAACTCTAAACAAATTAAACTGTATATTGCGATTTTCTCTGGGACTGAAGTTTCAAGATGAGTAAGCACTCAAAGGCCAGTCCTTATAAAGCACTGCCCCTCCTGCCTCAAAGACTCATAAATATATTTGTCTTGCCTGTCTTTGCCAGAGATTCACCACAGTTGACTGAACTAATCCATATTCCCTGCAGTTTAAGGGCAGCATTTCCATTTTGAGAACCACTTTTCTTACGAATTTGCACATGCCTCATGGGCAGCGAGTGTGGACAAATGCATCATTTGCTCTCCTGTGATGTGTAGCTCATTTTAAACCTGAAAGCAAGAAGTAAGAAAGACACTTTCTTAGCCTGCAAGAGGATGCGTTCCACTTGCCAATGTGCTCCTGTGTGCGCATACATACATATGAAACCGATGGCAAATACGATAGCTGTATTGTTGGAGTGCAAAGGAATTGTTTTTGGTGAATTTTTAAAGCACTGCTTTTTAAATTATTTGGGCTTGAGAGTTTCTTCATGACATATACTGTACTTAGCTACATTAATGCTGACTCGATTTTACATGTCATTGCATTTCAAAATGCTATTCACAGTGCCACCGTCACACTTTACTCTGAGCACAAAATGCTTCAATGGACACTGCAGTGGTTTTAATATGACATCACACTTGGTGAAATCTTGAAAAAAAAAAAAAATTTAAATAAAAGAATTCAACCTAACAGTCAGTATGTAAAAAATATTCAGTCTCCTCTACTTTACAGAACACTGCAAATTTAAAGTTTGCATTCTTTTAATTCAGCTAAGAGGACACGATGTGACATATCAATCTTCTACTGATCCTCACATAATACAAATTTATAGGTCAGAGTCTACTAAACTTGAACTTGAAATTCGGATCAGCTTGAGCTTCCTGTCACTTGCAATCACATGCATATGAATGGAAGTCAAAGGGAAAAAAAAGTGTATTATGACCCCTGTAATTATTTTTCTACAATCATTCCTGTCTTTCAGGAGAATTATTGTCATGTTGAGAGCAACAATGTGTCAGTTAATTTACTTAAGCTTTAGAAATTTAAATCAACATGTTTATTGTTTAAAGTGGTCATATGATGCGATTTCAAGTTTTACTTTTCCTTTGGAGTGTTACAAGCTGTTCACGAATAGATAAGATCCCTAAAGTTGCAATGACTAAAGTCTCAAACCCAAAGAGATATTCTTTATAAAAGACTCGTCCGCGCCCTCCTAAAACAGCTCGTTTAAACACACTCCCACGTCTACGTCACGATGTGGGAAGATTTGCATAACGCCACCCAAATGTTCACACAAAGAAAGAAGGCGTAACATTATTGTTGCTGCCACCGCAGCCCCCATGTTGTGAAGATGCTGTGTGTTTCGTTGTGCAAGCGAAACTACTTTGTTTGGCCTTCCATGAGGACACAACTAGAAATCAGTGTCAAGTTGTATTTACAACACTGTTCCAGAACAGTTCAGCCCAAATATTCAGATGTGTGCAGCGCATTTTATGGAGGACTGTTTCCTGATCCTGGGAGTAGACTACAATGCCGGCTGTTCTGACCCACAGTCTGTAAGTACGTTTACATATTTAAAGGATTTGCCACTGATGATTCAAATGCGAGTTTTGAGCAGTGTAGAGTAACGCTTGTTGTTTGTCATTTCTCCAATCACAAATGCAGACATGGTTTTGTGTTTAAGCGGGGTGATGCAACGCAACTCGTAAAAAGACAGTATAAGTCATTATAATCCGTAATTATGTCCCCACAGGATGCAACAAATGCCTTGTTTGTAATGGGTTTTATTGTTTTTGTCTCGTCGCGCTGGGACACGGCATCACAGTATGGTAAGGGGCGTAACATTTCCGTCACACGCTTGAGGCATTCAGCCAATCACAGCTCACTGGATAGCTGGCCAATCAGAGCCAGCTTGCTTTTCAGAATGATGAGCTTTGTAAAAATCATCACGTTTCAGAAAGGCATAGAGGAGAAACAATAATGGGCAGTATATGGAAAATAATGCATTTTTTGAACCTTAAAGCACATAAACACATTTCATTACACCAAATACACAAAATAATGTTTTTTTTTAGCAACATCATGTGACCCCTTTAAAAGTACAAGTAAATCTAGAGCTCTGTTTGAGTGGCAAAAAATGCTGCATCCACAGGCAACATATGGAGATAGGAAGGCAACATGGCACGTCCGTATCCAGTGATCATGTCACATCTTGTCTGCTGAGATACCTTGATCTGGCTGATTTTTTAAAGGAGGCATAGATGTGTCCTTCTCTGACTATGATATCCCACAAAGCCTGAGACTGCTTCTGTGGGCACCAGAGTATGTGAGCGGAGTGGAGCAGCAACAATTTCCCTTCTGCGCTCCAAGCATTCAATAATCACACCACTCCATCTCTGCTCCGGGTTCACCATTTCCCACTCCTCACTTCACTCCTCGCTCCACTGATCAGAAACACCGCTCCGCAGCTAAATTATTTCACTATGCTTGAAAAATCAAAGTTCTGTTCAGAAATTATATTAAACAGAAAATAAATGCATAATACTAGAAAAATAGTTTTAACATGGTTTATTGGAACACTACAATTTGCATATTAAATGACTGCTTAACTTGCTTAGCTTACTTGTCTGTGCAAAGTCTCTCTCTACGAAGAGTAGAGAAGCGAAGCTGAGGGTAGATACTTCAGAAACAGAAAGAATATGCTTTAACTTTTCTGTTTTTCCACTCCCACTCCGCTCCGCTCACATACTCTGGTGGGCACTGACTCTGCTCTCTGTCATCTGCGCTGCCTTTTCTCCTCCTACTGGTCCTCTCTCTTTCCCTTGCTCAGCTTTGTGCTGGTCCTTACAGCGAGCCATCAGCCGACACGGTCTGCGATAGCAGCTTCCAAGTCTGCAGGATTCAGGCTTCCGGCTTTCAGGTCATGCTTGCAGACGTCTTTGTACCGGAGCAATGGTCCGCCTGTTGGTCTGGTGCTGGAGGCGAGCTTGCCATACATGATGTCCTTAGGAATCTGGCCATCCTGCATTCGGCAGACATGGCTGAGCCAGCGTAGGTGTCTTTGTGAAAGGAGTGCGTGCATGCTGAATGTTTTTGCCTGGGCCAACACTTCAGTGTTTGGGACACGGTCCTGCCAGGTGATGCCCAGGATCTTCCTCAGGCAGCACAGAGGGAAAGAGTTAAGTCTGTGTTCTTGCCTGGTGTACATAGTCCAGGTCTCACTGCCATAGAGAAGAGTGCTGAGGACATTGGCCTGGTACGTCATCTCTGAGTTTAAGAAAAAAAGCCAATGGAAACTGGCTAGTGGATTTCGGACTTTGCAGAATGAAGGGGAAGCAAGACTTAAGGAAAAAGGTCGCTATGGAGACAACATCCTACCCGTAGGGAGGTGACATGTGGAGATACTGATATGGACTAGCCCAGGGGGCAATACTACATATGGAATAGGTCTCTGAGGCTGGTCCTACCTTAGAGTAGGGATGGAACAACTGCTAGAAGAGATTGACAGAGCGGGTAAGTCAGGGGAAGACACGGGTTTACAGAGAGGGAACCCTTACCATAAAGTAATACACATATGGGATTACCCATAGGGAATCAAGCCATATGGACACCTAGCCCAGTACAGGGGCTGACCGGGACTTCGGGCATGCTAACACCATTACCGGGCCTGTCGTCAGACTGCTCCACCAAATCTGACTGCTGAGAGTGCTGGAGGATGCTCGACCAGGGTTACTACTGGGAGAAGAAAAGGCGCTAGCATCCCCGTGTGAGGGGGAATGGCACAGCAAACGATTAACCAAGGCAGTTCTTCCCGCCAATTATCTGTTACCCAACACACGGGAATAAACCGGCTCTACACGAAGGCTGTAAAACCTTGCACTGTGCGCCAGTGCCCAAGAGGAGGCAACACTCTGAGTGGAGTGAGCTTTCACCCCCAGGGTGCACAGCTCACCTTGGGATTGGTACGCCAAGGTGATGACATCCACTATCCAGTGGGTCAGCCTCTACTTGGAGACAGCCTTCCCTTTCTGCTAACCTCCAAAGCAGGCAAGGAGATGCTCAGAGCTTCTAAAACTCTGGGTGTGGTCCACATATGGGTAGAGCAGCGACGCCAAGGCAGCACTTGCAGGTTCCCACCTGATCTCGAAAGGGAGTGGTTGGGAACCTTGGGCACGTATCCAGGCCGGGGTCTCAGGACAACGTGACAGTAGGCTGGCCCGAACACAAGGCTCTCTTCACTTAGCAAAAATGCTTGGAGGTCCCCAACCCTCTTGAAGGAAGTGAGCAGGATCAGGAGTGCTGTCTTAAGAGACAGGAACTTCAGCTCAACTGAATCAAGCAGCTCAAAAGGACCCCTCTGGAGTCCAGCCAGGATAACAGAGAGATCCCAGGAGGATATCGGGGTGTCCTAGGAGGATTCAACCAGAGATCTGGATGCTGGTGCCATATGGTGCCCAGCCCCTGAGAAAGGAGTTCTCTCCTCAGAGGGATGCTCCAGGGAGGAGCATGAGTTCCGAAAACTAGGTCTGGGTGGGCCAGTAGGCGCAACCAACAGGACCTGTTCCTCGTCCTCCCTGACCTTGCACAGTGTCTGTGCGAGCAGGCTCACTGAAGGAAACGCATACTGTCTGGGGATGGAGCCGCTATTCTTCAGGGAAAGTGAACTGTCATGAAAGCACGTTGGCTGCACGATTGAGCCTCCCCAGAATGTGGATGGCGCGCAACAACTTGAGCTGCGTCTGACTCCAGAGGAGGAGATGGTGGGCGAGTTGAGACATGCGACGTGATCGTAGACTGGCCTGTCGGTTGATGTATGAAACAGCCACAGTGTTGTCCGTGCAGACCAACACACACTTGTCCAGCAGCAGTGGCCAAAACTGCCACAAAGCTAGATGCACTGCCAACAAATCCAGACAGTTGATGTGCCAAAGCAGTTGAGGTCCTGTCCAGGACCCTGAAGCTGCCTGCACGTAGCGTGTCAGCCTGTATTAGAGGCATCTGTCATGACAACAACATGCCGGGACACTTGTTCTAAGGGCACCCCAGCCGACAGAAGGCAAGGTCCGACCAGGGGCGGAATAGGCATCAACACATTGGTGTGATGGTGACACGACGTGTACCGTGGCGCCATGCCCATCTCGGGACTCAGGAGTGTAGCCAGTGCTGAAGCGGTCTCATATGAAGTAATCCGATCGTCATGACTGCGGTTGTGGATGCCATATGCCCCAAGAACCTCTGAAAATGTTTCAGTGGTACCACTGTCCTGCCTCTGAAGGAACTCAGGCAGTTCAGCACGTTCGTTGGTGAGACGTGCCGTCATATTCACAGAGTCTAACTCCATACCGTGATAGGAGATTCTCTGCACAGGGGAGAGCCTGATCTTCTCTCGGTTGACCGGAAAGCCCCAACTGACTGAGGTGATGAAGCACCAGGTCCCTGTGATCGCACAACTCCCCTCGCGACCAGGCCATGATGAGCCAGTCATCGAGATAATTGAGGATCTTGATTCCCACTTCCCAATGTGGGGCAAGGGTGCCCTCTTCGACCTTTGTGGAGACACGGGGGGACAGAGAGAGCCTGAAGGGGAGGACCTTGTACTGCCATGCCCGAGCCTCGAATGCAAACCACAAGAACGGTCTGTGAAGAGGAAGGATTGAAATATGAAAGTATGTGTCCTTCAGGTCGATCACTGCAAACTAGTCCTGGGCTTGAACGCATTTGAAAATACATTTATGCGTCAACGTCTTGAACGGGAGCTTATGAAGGGCCTGATTCAAGACTCACAGATCCAAGATACGTCAAAGGCCCCCGCTTTTCTTGGGTGCGATGAAGTAAGGGCTGTAAAACCCCTTCCTCATCTCAGCTGGAGGGACTGGCTCGATTGCATCCTTCGCCAACAGGACAGCAATCTCCTCACGCATGACAGAGGCATCTCGGACTGCCACCGAAGTCTTGAGAATGCTGTTGAACCTGGGAGGTCACCTGGTGAACTGAATCGCATAGCCAAGTCGAACCATCTGAATAAACCAGCGGGACAGGTTGGGCAGCACAAGCCACGCTCCCAAACTCCGTACGAGTGGCAACAAAGGGACAGACGACGTACATGCAGTGGTGTAGCAATGGGGAGCTGTGCTGGGTGGCCTAGAAGGCATTATGTTCTGAGTCATCGCAGCAAAACTCCCCCTGTCCCCGGATGGACTGGCCAGAGATGCGTGGAAAGGCATTGTAGCTCCGAACCACGACCTCTTAGCCGCTGGCAATAGGGGGCATCGTGGGTAAGAGTGAGGAAGCGGTGTGTCGCTCACCGTCGACCCACAAGCTTTGCAACCCGAATTAAAAGGAAACTGCTCTTTCTTTGAAAACATGGTTACTGCAGCAACATAACAAAAAGAAAAAACTCCTTGCTGACTGGAAGCACACTGGAGTGAGCAACTACAATTTTGTAGACAGTAATTGACCAGAAACATTATTTTGGTGTTTGTGGCATGATCCCAAGACCATCAAGGAGCTAAAAATATTGTAGATTGGAGTGCGACTTCCAGAAAGAGTACTGAAAAAATATAGTGACGTAAAAGTACCATTACATTCCAAAAAATGTAGTGTGAGAAGAGTAAAAAAATACTTGTCCAAAAAACTACTTGAGTAAGAGTAAAAGAGTAGCTTATTTTAAAATACTCATGAGCAGTGTTGGGCAGTAACGCATTACTTAGTACTGAAATTTGTGTGCTCACGAATCCTCTCATTATAACACATGAATTGTAGACATTATGAAAGATTCATTATGCAAATAATTATTGTGTTATAACAGAGATTTGTGAGGTTGCGTTGAACTGAGATGCGTTTTAGAGATTATAAATGCAGCGCTCTTTGCTGGCATTCTGCCATGCCAAACCATGCATGCAGCAGCCATTGCTTTAGTTAAAAATAACAGTGTTATAGGAGCGTGTATGCTGGGATTTCATACATTTCATGGAGAAAAAAAAGTAACATAACTAGTAATGTAACTAATTATTAATTACTTTTGAAATAAAGTAATCAGAACAGTAACGAGATTACTTTTAAAAGGAGTAATCAGTAATCAGTAATTTGATTACATTTTCAGAGTAACTTTCCCAACACTGCTTATGAGTAGTGAGTACTGAGCTGCAGATTTTACCTCCTTATTATAAATGTTGTGCACTGCAATTTAAACATTTAGAAAACATTGTACATGATTTAGAAAACATTGTACAGTATGATCTTTTGTTGTTTGTTAGAACGAATGAAGAAAATCTATCATCCAGCAGGCAAACTTTAAAATACATCAAAACAACACTGAAAAACTATTATGATGAAAAGATGAAAGTTATTCTTGGCACAATCATCACCATTTCAATCATAATGTTTGAAATAGATTTAAAAACAGGTGTAAGTTCACTGAGCCATAGCATGCTATTGTTGCACATAAAATATTAATGTTTAGAACAATGCAAAGAATACAAAACCATTAGAAACCATTGGGTTAAAAAGAGAGATAAAAAAGAGCCAATTTCTCTCCAAAACAGTGCCAGTTTTAGCATTTTGTGATAAAGAAATAAGATTCATAAACATGATAATTTATGTAACAATTTAAACGTAAAAGCACATTGTTCTAGAAGGGGGCATCATCCCCCTTTTTACACAGCTACATTTACTCAAATTGTTATGCTGATAATACAGTTTGAAAGGAAAAAAATTGCATTAAATAGGGAAAAAGAATCATATTCTTTCAAAAGAAAACACACACACACACACACACACACACACACACACACACACACACACACACACGGCGGTCTGGGCGAATTCTCCAAGTTCAGTACATGAAGCCATAGTAAGCTGTTTTTCCATATTTCCAAGCATTTTAAAGTGTCCCCAACACACTTCCCGCAGTGTTCATCGCACGCTCAAACCCATCAGGAGTCAACAAAGCAGAAAGAAGCTGGAAATCAACTAGACTTCATGTTTATTTTGAGCAGTGGAAGGTTTTTTTTGATGTTAAAGATGCGAGATCTGCTTATTTTTCCAATTTAATTAACACCAACAGTCACAATTCTAGGTTTCTATTTAATATAATTTATGATTTGACAAACCCGCGGCTTAGGATTGTGTCAAGTTCTATTGATTGTAGGTCTTTTTTGTCATTTTTTTTGTGGACAAGGTCTTTAATATAAAGGTTTCGATTACATTTACGCATTACAGTGCATTCAGGCTAACATTTTTTACCTAACGTGTTCCCTGGGAATCGAACCCACAACCTTTGCGCTGCTAACGCAATGCTCTACCACTGAGTCACAGGAACATTACCCCTCCTTTGGTCCAATGTGAGGTTAATCCAGGTTATAGGGAGGTATTGTTGGATTCTTTTTTAACTGTATCAGAGCACAATATTTGTGAGATTGTGCAAAAGCTGAAACCTTCCAGTTGTTTTAACGACGTGGTTCCTGTAAGACTGTTTAAAGAAGTGGCAGGAACTATAGGTTCTACAGTCTATAGTGAACAGTTCTCTTATTTCTGGATGTGTTCTGGAGGAACTAAAGATTGCTACAGTCCAACCGATCCTGAAGAAACCTTCATTAGATCCTGCAGTGGTAAATAACTACAGACCTATCTCTGAACTACCTTATATTTAAAAAAATATAGAAAAGGCAGTAGCCAAGCAATTGTTGAAGGTTATAAATGAGAATAATATTTTTGAGAAATATCAGTCTGGTTTTAGAGTTGATCATAGCACTGGAAACTGCCCTTTTATGAGTTACGAATTATTTATTGATGGCAGAGGATGCTGGTGAATGTTCAGTTTTAGTTTTATTAGATTTGACTGCAGCTTTTGATACAGTTGACCATTCTATTTTGATTAATATGTTGAAAACATGGGTTGGGGTTTCGGGGACGGCGCTGGATTGGTTTGTGTCTTATTTGTCAAATAGGACATTTGAAGTGTTAGTTGAAGGTGAAGGATCCCTGTAAGGACCAATTATAAATGTTCACTTTTATGCAGATGATTTACAATTATACTTATCATTGAGTTCTAAGGATTTAAATAGTCTAGAAGTTCTTCAAGCATGTTTAATAGATTTAAAAAATTGGATGGCTTTAAACTTTTTGCAGTTAAACACTGAAAAGACAGAAGTGGGGATACTTGGTCAGAGCTCTGGAAATCAGATCGAGCTTGCTCTTAATAATAAGCAGGTGGTAAGAAATTTGGGTATTTATTTTGATACGAATTTAACCTTTGAATTCCATGTCAAGAAGTTGGTTCAATCTTGTTTTTATCTGTTAAGAAATATATCTAAGGTGGACGGTTTTTAAATTTTAATGATAAAGAGAAGCTTATTCATGCTTATATTACTTCCCATCTTGATTATTGCAATGCCTTGTTTTCTTCTTTGAACCATCGTAATTTATTGCGGTTACAATTAGTGCAGAATGCTGCAGCGAGACTAATGACATGAACAAAATTATATCATCATATTATACCTGTTTTAGCTTCTCTACATTGGTAACCTGTTTATTTTAGGATTGATTTTAAGATTATTTTATTGACATATAAAGCTCTAAATGGCTTGGCACCTTTATATTTAACTGAACTTTTGAAACCGTACGAAACAGGGAGATGTCTTTAATCCTCTTTTAATAAATTGCTGGTAGTTCCTAGAACTAGGTTGAAAACAAAAGGAGATAGGGCATTTGCAGTGAGGGCTCCAAAACTATGGAATAGTTTGCCAGCGGATATCAGATCTTCTGATTCTCTGTCTGTTTTTAAATATATTTGTTGAAAACATATTTGTATAGATGTGCCTACAATATTTTGTGAATTTTGTTCTTTTCACATTGTGTATTGCTCTTCATAAATGTTTCTTTTATGAGTGTGTTTTTATATTGTGTAAAGCACTTTGTGCACTGAAGCTGGAAAAGTGCTATATAAATAAATTTTTATTTACTTTTGTGATTGAAAAATGATATAAAACAGACAATTTTAGGGACATTTAGACCACGTGTTTCTCGAGTGTTGAGTGGATATGTTGAGTAGTTTATAATCCAGTAGAGGAGGCTCTAACCCTTTCAAAAAGAGAAAACGGCTCTAAATGGTTTCAAGAAATTCTGGTGTACTGTAGAAAGAAAAGAGAATTCTTTAGTGCTTCAGCTTCTGCTTTAAGTAAGACTGAATCTAAATATGTGATCCCAGAAGACGATATTCCCTTTTTCCCTTCATACACAAACTGTAACATCATTCCCAGGGCTGCTATGTTGCTTTTTATTCCATAACATGCACATTTTGTTTTATATAAACACACTCTTCAGACGTCAAGCTTTCTTTTTCTCTCTTGTTTTCTTTTTTCCCTTCACTTTTAAATGATTCATATGCGTTTTCTCCCTGTATGGGTCAACTTGAAGTTAGCTCAGATGTTCAGCGTGTATTTAAACATTAAAAAGACAGGCTTCATCTTTTGAAAGCCCCAAAAAGTGCCTCTGACTGGGCATCTTGCCTAACGCATACAGAATTCATTATGAAAGATGGCACCTGATTGGACAAATCATTGTCTCCACTGAGTCCACACCATCCACGTGTCCCTTCTCTTCAGAGATCAAAGCTGAGTTTTATCCGCTATACACCGCCATCACTCGTTCATTAATAAATTGCCTATAATATAAAATACAGCTCTCTTGGACCTGTATATACTTTCGGTTTGTAATACTGATGAAACTATCATAGTTGTTTAATATGTCACTTGATTGCAATGCTTCTTGTCTTTTCCCTGTATTATTTTGGGATATAAACAATATTTTTCTGCATTATATATATATATATATATATATATATATATATATATATATATATATATATATATATATATATATATATATTTTTTTTTTCACGTCTCACAATATTTGAATATTAATAAAACATCAATATAGACAGACAGACAGACAGATGATAGATAGATAGATCACTAGCTTTCACTTGTGATATAACACACAGTTCCTGATGTTTCATCGCATTCAAAAATCATCAGGCATTTCAAGCAGATGGTCTGGAATCTTCATTTCTGTGCTGCTGTGATTTCCTACAATTCTGATTTCAGGCCCTCGTTTTTTCTCCCCTCAACCTCACGTGAGATGTTAATGACTGACTCACTAAATATGGGCACAGCATGTTTAATACTGTACTATACTGTATGTTATGTGCAGAAATGGGTAAATAATGTGTATTTGTATGTAATAAAGGTGACACAGTATCCCCCGTGTTGTGTGTATAAAATGCTGTTTTATCAAAAATTTATTGCAAGTCAAATAAATTATTGGATATTTGCTTAACTACATTGCTACATTACAAAGCATTTGATAATATTTTCATATTCATATAATAATATTTATTTTTTTATTTTTATTTTTTTTTAGAAAAGTTTATAGAGATTGCAATCAGGAACCGCAATTTACAGACAACAATATATTTTAGAGGCTGCAATTAAGAGTTACCTGATATGTTCATTACTGTGCTATGACTTATTAAATTCATTAAATTCTATCCTAACATTTTCCTAAATATTATTATTCTTATTATTATAAATGTAAATTTAAACCAAATATATAAATAGAAATATTTGCATACATGTAATTAATACACATACATCTGTTTAATTAACAGGTTAAACAGTTAAAAAAAAAATATGAGGTTAAAAGTCATTGGGCATTATATACTCTGTTTTAGTGACAGGTCTTGACTTACTGGATCCTCATCAAGGACATTTAGTATTCCTCAGGCCACGGGGAATATTGATGACATTCAAACTGGGGGAATCCATTAAAGTCGCATCCATTTACTATTTAGACACAACTCAAATTAACACCTGCTTTTGGGAGTGTGGGAACACCTTTCTCTTAATTACAGCTTTGTTTGTCTAAATTTAATTTGCAGATTTTCCTCACCAGTGTTTGTTGGATTCTCTCATCCCATATCAGGAATAGAAAACCATTAAGTCAGGACAAAAACCATTAGAAAGAAACAGACAGTTCTGTTAAATATGCACTCAGTATTTTTTTTTCCCTCACTCTAAACATTTTACACATAATTGAAATGGATAGAACTTTTAATAAATGTGTTTAACATGATTTACAAATATGTTTATGTTTGTTGTCTCTCTCTTTAAAGGAGATGCAGCATATTATATCACATCTGCATTTTATGCAACCCATTAAATTAATCCACAGGAAGTTAATGAGGGGAACACTGCATATTTATTAAACACTGCACAGCACTACATATGTTGGCCTCAATATGATTTTTTTTTTTTTCACAAGTTATAAACAAATAATTTGAGAACTTTTCTCAGAAGTAACCTTGCATAATATTTAGTTTGACCTCCTGAGGTTGATGATCAACATTTTCTGAAAGTTAAGCTCTATCTAACTAAATATTTCAAATTTTTTCGTCCTACGTTTAAAGTTCCCTGGAATGATCCCTAGATTTTTTTTCTTCCTTTAGCTGATTGCCTGCATGAGTCTGAATGAACCAAAAAAAAAAAAAAAGAAGAAATCAAAAATGCTTTTGATCAGTCAGTTATTTGATGAAAGTGATAGCGATCAGTTATCTGCACACATCTACAGAACTAAAAGGAAGGAAAGAGTAACAAAGTCTCTTTTTCCGGCCGCCACTTTTGGCTTTCTTTGTGCAAATACTCAGAGGACTCACTTAAATGACTGAAGGGCTGTGTAGCAGCCACTTGCGGTCAGCTTTATTTATTTAATTATTAATTTGAAGCCTCACCACCAACACTTTGGATGGACCCTAATTGATGTGAATTGACGCTGCTTGCCATAGATAATGGCTTCTTGGGTGACTCTCTCTACCCACAGTTCATTCAGTGTCGCCACACAGCAACTTAACTGCCCTTAAAATGTCGGCCTGCAACATGGGAGCCGTTGGGCCGACAGGATTATCAGTCTTTGTTATCGTGGAGTGTCTATTATGCACAGGCCTTCTATTCACAATGGACCTTAAAGAGTGTGTCAGTGCAAGCCACATAGCAAACTAGCCCACTGACAAACACACCAACATAACCAGCTCTTGGCCACAATGCACAGCACCCCAGCGCAGGTAAGAAAGCTGATATTCATTAGATATATATTTGTGGATTACTTTGGTACGTGATTCAGAAGAGTTGCGTTGTTAGAGGTCACAACCCTGATTTGTTGCTTCATTGTTGGGAAGTAAGTAACTAATATAAACAACACTACTAACTTCATTTTGCAGTTTCATTAACTTAGCTGAGATATTTTCCAAAACACTGGAGCTTTTCCAATAACTAGTTTCTTTTTTTCAACAAATAGCAATGTGGCGTGTTGAAAGGGTGCATCAATGTTTTGTATGTCACATTGCATTGCACACACAGCTTTACAGTTTCTGACGCGAACAGGCTGTCCTAAAATGTCTCTTTAAGGTAGCACTGGGAAGTTCATTTTAATGAATGTGTGAAAATGATTGAGTACTGTTTCTTCATTGTCTTTTGTGTAGCAAAACTTCTGTTTGTGTGTTTTTGACAAAGCTAAATCACAGGGAAACACTTTAGTTTACATAGGGACCAGTTTTCCCTATTTACTAGTTTCTTATTAGCATGCATATTACTAGCATATTGGCTATTTATTAGTATTTATGAAGCACATATTAATAGATTATTCTCCATGACCTTGTCAACTAACTTATTAAGAAGCAGCAAAGTAGGAGTTTATTGATGCAAAAGTCATAGTTAATAGTTAATTAATAGTGAGAATTGGTCCCTAAATTAAAGTGTGACCAATCAAAGTGTTTATATTTTTTATTATTTATTATTATATTTTTATTTTTTATATATTATTATTTATGAATGTTTGGTCACACTTTATTTTAAGGTCCAACTAACTATGGTGTTTGCCTCAATAAACTCCTAATTTGCTCCTAATTAATAGTTAGTAAGGTAGTTGTTAGGTATGGGAAAAAAAATTAAGGGCTCTAAAACATGGTCTTGCAGAATAAAGCATTAATATATGCTTTATAAGTATAAATAAATAGCTAATATCATACGAATATGCATGCTAGTTAATAGCAAAATTGGTCTTTAAAGTGTTATCAGTTTTTTTCATTAGTTGTAATGTATCTGTAATGTAAGTTTAATGTTGTCAACCTCAATAAGATTCTCATTGTTTTTGTGCCAAACTGCCCCGACTTTAAAACTCAGTTATATATTTACACATTTAAAAATACGTTGCACCATTAGAAAAGTTACAAGCTTCAATCTAGCATCGCCAACAGTGCTGAATAGCACTTTTGGTACTGTTATGAAGTTACTTCCTGTCATAAAACAGGAACTAGCAGCAAATTGTTGGTTAATGAAGCAAAGATATTCTGAATCTCTGAACGGTTTGACACTTTTGACACTGAACGATGTGGCCTCTGCCGTCTCTGGCAACCTTTGCTCATGAGGTGTAGCAGTGTTAGCATGTCAAGCATGTAGTTTCTGATCAGCCTCAGTGCTGATGCGAGAAAAATGATTTGGTGTCCCTGCGGTTCCTTGAGGAGAATTGAATTTTCTGGCGAAAGACGAGCCTGCTGCGTGTCTAATTTATTCATTATTCTTTCCCCTCTCTTTCTTTTTCCTCTGCGTTTTCCTTCTTTTCTCTTCCTTGTAGCCACCACTGAGTTAATGCTTATTACAACAAATTATGTGTGAAACTTTTAAACTTCTGTTAGGAGTGCAGGGGATAATCCATTTCGCCACCGATTGAAGAGATCCAGCCTCATGGGGTGCGGACATGCTCACTTCACACGGACTCTTCTGAAATACCACGTATTGCCTGAATATTGCGTATTATTTCAAATTCCTAAATCAAATATTCACTGACCCAGTCCTGCTGCTCCAATTGAAACAATACAAAAATCTTTAATCAAGACCGACTGCGTGATTATTTCACTGCATGTTTGCCAATGCATGAGTCAATAGTTGTTGAGTGCACAGAAGGAGGGCAATTGTCTTCAACAACAGGAGAATATAATCCAGTTTAAAGAGATTATGGACACTGTGTGGGGATTTGTCCAGACGTTTAATTGTTAAAAGTTTGTTATAACTTCTACAGATATTTTAAATATCAAGGTAGAAACAGCTTCCTACTGCCTTGGTCAGTCATATTCTTTAATTTTTTTATTTATTTATAATTTTTTTTTTTTAATATTCAAAGCTCACATGTCATAGGAGTTTTGTTTTATCACAACACCACAATTCAGTGGATTGTAATAATTTCACTATTTTAGTTTGAGTTAGATTTTCACCATGTCCCTGTTCAAATTAATTTCAAAAGAAATGTTGCATCTATTTCTATCAAAATATTTATAACAAATATTTATTTTTGTGTATATCCAATATGTTATAAATTAAACTGCTTGTAATAATTTTTTTTTTATTTCTTTACCCTCTCTCACATTTTCTAAAAATGTATTTATTTATTATTATTATTATTATTATTTTTTGTAATATCCCTTTAAACAAAAACAGGATCTACAATGACATCATACTTCAGGAACTGACATCATTTTTGGTGGGAAAACAGCTCAAACAGTATGTTTCAGCGGAGTATATGATTATTTTTACGATTTTCTGTGGTGTTAATTAGCTTGCCTCAATTTAAATAGTTCCACTCTTTATGATACATTCATAGAAATCAATATCCTCAATAAATCAAAGCTTTACAAAGATGCTGGAAAATAACAAAAAATAATATACAGGTACACATTAACTGTCAATACCTCACTAAGCAATGCCTTACTTACTCTTTACTTTCATTATGTTAGACACTATTATATTTATTTTGCATTATGGTCCTGCATAGAATAAAGCATTAATCTGCATTAGTCCCTTTTTGTAAGAATGATGATATGTTTTGATTTTATTAGGATTAATGCTTTTTATGTTATAGATTATTATTTTCTCTATGGACCCCAGCATCTATTTTTATTTTGGCTCATTCGAGACTAAACTGTATGCATGTACAGACATGTAAGCGTATCTTAATATCCCGGCATTTTGGTTCATGCTTTTCCTGCTTTTATCATCTTGAAGACATTTGAGCTATTACCTATTTCTCCTGATTGTGAACACACGGTCCTGTTAGAGGACTGAATGTGATTTATCTCTGTTTGCTCAGATTCCTTTTAAATTGCTTAATGGTTTGAAACTCCTCTCTGACAGCAGGCCATTAGAGACTGCTTGTATGGAGATAATTTGTGGTGAGGCAGGACAGTGGCCATAATGGATGTCTTGTGTCTTATGTAATTGTAACCTGAGAGGTATTGAATGCACTCTCTCATGAATACTTTGCGGTCATCAATGTGAAAACAAAGACTTGCCTGGCTGCCAGCGGTGCGCCGACCATTTTAACGTTGCTCTGATGTCTATATTTATTAAACGAGGAAGAGAAGAGTGAGAAAAAATGCACTTAATTCATTAGTTCTGAATAAATGATCACAGGGATTACTTGATGGGCAGTTACAGTCTAAAGTTAAAGTTAAAAAAAAATTATTATTATAATTTTATCGAATTCCATTTTTTTTTTTTTTTTATCTCACAAATATTGGCGATGGTTAAGTGAAATCCAGTTTGGGCTGTTTATAGCTCTTGGAAAGCTGCAAATGCTTTATATTTTCTATTGAAAAATACAAAGAGTATTTGTGGGTACTGTATGTTGTAGGGATTTTATGATTCGAGTTGGATCAGATGAACCCTCGGACCAGCTGCTGCTGTTGGTTCAGGCCTGGCGTTCTTGGGTTGAGAGATTTACGGTGAGGATCTTTCCAACACATGAATCTCTGCTGACTCGCATACTCAACTGTCTTGGGAAGAAGTTTAAGTTTAGCTCCGACTTCTGCTCAGTTTAGTTCAGAGGTGTTCTTTCAAATGTTCTTTTTTACAGTGGTGACTTCTGTTTCATTCATTAGAACTTTGCAAGCGAGAATAGGAAAGAAAAGAGAATCACGTTCGTTAATTCAGAAAGACAAATAGCCATAAATAAATGCAAACAGGCCACTGTTTCATTATAACAAATGCACAGACACAAAAGGCTAGCTCGTTATAAAAATAGATATTATAAACATGTATTTAATTTTTACAAGTTGTTAAGCACTCTTGGGGCTACAATAACGTCAATCTGTTGAAAAAAATATAATTATTTTTCTTTTTGCTATTATTTTTTAAGTATTTTTCAGAATTTGCCTTATCTAGTACAGTGTGAACTCATGAAAACATATTTACACAAAGTAGACATTTGTGGTTAATTAAAGGTTAAAAACGGTTGAAACTTTCACAATATAATATGCTAATATGCAATATAATAAACTGTCTCGTCTGGAGTTTTTGGGAATCTTGCACCCTGGATAGTCATTTACAATCACTTGGTATCAGTAAAGTGACTTGCATTACATATTCTGCCATTGTATCAAACTCAGGTTTACTTGCTGAGGTGTTTCAGAAATGTCCAACTTGGCCTTCCAACTGTACGTGCCGACTGCAGAGTCACATGCAGTTGGAAGGCCAAGCTGGAAATATTTGAAACATAAAACATAAAAACACTGCTGCGGTGCTTATGTGGACACTGTACATTTCCCAAATGTGCAACCCCATTTGCTCATAATTCCTTGCCAAGTTTCTCAGTGTTCTTGTCAAATATACAATATAAGAAATGTCCAAATTTAAAAGTTTAAGAATCTGATAAAAACCCATGGGTTTTAAAAAAAATCAATGTTGATCAACTAATATTAATTAAGAGAATGCTGCTAAGGATGGCATCGCCCCCTATCCTTACAAAAATAAAAAATAAAAAATAAGATAAAATAAAATAAAATAAAATAAAATATAATAAAATAAAAATTTTACAATAAAATAGTGTTAAAATTAAAAAACTTAGTTTAAAATAAAATAGTGTTCAAATAAATTAAAATTAAAATTAAAATTAAAATTAAAATTAAAATTAAAATTAAAATAGCATTCATCTTAGCTGATTATTCATCTAAACCTGAAAATAAGTTTTAGGATTTAAAAAATAATTAATATTTTATTCGTATTAAAATATATTATTGTATATAATGTTACATGTGCAATACTGATATACTTAAATCAAATTTCGCACTGTTTCACATTCACCAAACAAATGAGCAAATGCGTGACACTGACCAAGTTAACGTCTTTGTACGACAGGTCAGATTTCCAAGCTTTCGTCAAACCGCAATCAATTTATTTAGTCAAAGGTACTGAGGGATGCGTCTGATTAGAATCCAAGTCGCTGATGATGATGATGAAATATGTAAATAAAGTGAAAGCGTTTTTTGATCATTCCCATCCATCTTTAATGATTCAGAGAAACTGTGAAGATTAATCGCAACCTCACTGCAGCCAAATCATTTGCAGAGGTTAATGTAGCATGCGCGGAGCAGCTCTACCTCTCTGAAGAGAGTCGTTCGGTGAAGGTACACTCCTTTCTTTGTATGCTAATGAGTAGGTTTTATTTAAATCAATCACTGCAGCGAGATTAATTAAAGCACAGCTGTCACTTAGAATGGCAACTTGAGGAAACCAAAGTGCCACATGTAGGACATGCCTGATATGTGATCCACCAGGCCGATATGTAATATTCAGAGCTTTTTCTTGGCATGTGGTCGATTGAGTTACATTGCACTATTCGCTCTGTGATACTCTGGTGATGTGAGATGCCTGTTGAAAGCTCGTCACAGTTTTATAGCGTGTTTTATCTTCTGAGGGTCTCCTTTAGATTTATTCCTCTGGGTTAAAGTATCTTAATTCATTCTTATGATGACAGATGTGATTTCAGTTTGAGCCTCTGTGCTCAGGTGAAAGAGTTGTTTAGCGCAGTGTTCATGTTTATAGAGACTCACAGGTGGGATGCATATTCATCTGGCATTCTGAGGCGATCAAAACTAGGCTAATGAGGTGACCCAGATACAGCATATTATCCATGCATATGAATCAGACCATCATTAGCCAATTCAGTTATGTCAGGAGAATTTCATCAGCTGGATGTGCGCAGTTGCTATCACTTCTCACACTGGCCTCTTTAATTAAGGCATAATAGTAAAATGCTTCTAAAAAGTATGTGCGTGAGTCCATACAGACCAAAGAGGAACAATCAGTGATGCTGTTTTTAGTGTTTTTTGTCCATTTCTTTTGCTTCTGCATTGCAGATTTTCATGAAACATAAACAAAAAAGAAATTCAAAACTTGCAGTGTATGAGTTTATGATGTCTGTGCAGGTGTTAGTAACTTGACTTGAAAAGTTTCATAGGGAAAACAAGCCAGGTGTCCAAACTACTGCAAAACTAAAGAAGAATCTGTTTATACTGCAATATACTTTTAATACATGTTCTAATTTGTGGATGTAGAAGCAGCAGATTTTCTTTTTATTTCAAAAGGACAATATAATTCTTAGACATAGGTATATATGAATACAGAAGGTATAAAACTTGTTTTAGCTACTTAATTACAATTGGTAACAAAAAATCAAAAGCATAAAAGTTTTGAATAATTCAAGTTATACTGTACTCTGTGTTGTTTAAAAATAAGTATGCTTTTGTTTTAAGGATGTATCTATAATTTCAATTAACTGTATAAACAAGCATTATTTACACAATGGCAAGAAAATAAAAATGTATCATTACTTAGTAAGTTTTCATGAGGGTCGCCAAATTATCCTATATATATATATATATATATATATATATATATATATATATATATATATAAAATGAGACATCAATGGATAGCAAAAAATATCACAGAATTATATTACTAACACTTGTTTGTGTAGTTATTCTTCCCACTAAAAATAATGTGACTTCCCAGATGATGATCTCATTTAGTCTTTATTTATTTATTTTTTAAAATACTTAAAGGTATATTGCAAATAGGAGGGGAATGGTGCTGAAAAGACATGATATTGGACATGATGTGCAGGATATTACTGTGAAATTATGTCTCAGATATCATCAATCAATCAAACAAACAAACAAATAAAATAAACCAACCAACCAACCTCTAATGTAATAATTTAATCAAAAAGATTGTACAAATATTCTATAATTTCAAGTCTAATCATGTGAAATTATTTTCACACATAAAAAGTGTAGCCTGCAACAATAACAACAAAGATTTACAAATGCATCCCTGAACAAAAGCAGAGGTCTTATCTGAAATAGCCCTTTCCCATCTAAACTCAACTTTTAAGATTTTAAGGGCACGCATAGAGGCACATAATTGTTTTTAAATGTACTGCAGGAGTCAGCCATAATCAGCTCATATCATTCATGTCATAAAGTCTCAATGTGTTTCAGTCATACAGTGTAAATGAGCCTCAGGCAAACTGTTCTGTTCAAAGATGGGTTCAACACTGCAGAACCCTTCGAGGGAGAATGAGGTGAACTCCTGAATATGTTTCAAAGAATCTGCAGAAAACTCTAAATCAGTCACCCCAGAGGCTGGATGGATATTAGATAGACAGACACCATGAATTTAGAGCCTCCAAATCAATTACACGAGTTCAAGAAAACACTGTTAACTTCAAAATAGTGAGTAATAAAGTGCTATTACCTTTAGTTACACGAACACACACACACACACACACACACACACACACACACACACACACACACACACACACACACACATCAGCATATTAGAATGTTAGAATGCATATTAGGATCATGTGACACAAAAGACTGGATTAATGATGCTGAAAATTCAGCTTCTGTAACCACAGAAATTATAGTAATTTTAAATTATAGTAACAATTATAGTAACATTTTAAATGATAGTAAATAGAAAACACTTATTGTAAATTGTAATAATATCTGACAATATTACTGTATTTTTTATTGGTAAGAGAATTCTTTCAAAAACATTAAAAATCTTACCAACCCCAAACTTTTGAACAATACGCATCATATATTTTAAATGATAGTTAAAGACAGTGAAGAACGATAGTGTTTTTTTTATTATTATTTATTTTTTATAGTCTATATGATTATACATAGCAGGATTGTATATAAATGTCACATAGCATCATCAGGGTGCTACAAAATTAAACTTATGAGCAGAATTGCAAATGAACAAAAATGCTGAACGATAAATGAAATCAAAATGGAACTAGTGTATTTGGAGAATGGTGATTGTGCAATTTGTAGCCGAAGCTGCCACCCTGATTCCCAGCCTCACAACAGAGATGTAAACACAGAGAATTTCTGCTCTGCACCTTTTCAATGGAGAAAATCAGAAATGTATGTTAATGTATGATAATCTGTGAAAATGACATGCAAATGAGCATTTGAATCGACAATACAGCATAAGACTGATCCTACATATGCATACGAAGGCAGATGCCATGGTAGAATGCTCACTTAGAAAGAAGAGTGATAAGTCTGTAAATTTAACCTTATTCTTGACATTCTTTACCACCTTTAACCTCTGTCATGTCCATGGCGTGACCTAAGTATAATTAGCTGACAAAACAAGACATCACAGAGACAGTTCCTTATCTAAATGGTGAATGCTAGAGTAATTAAAGGCCAGGACTCTAGTGAAATGTCTGCGTTGCACTAAGGAGCATGTGCCGTGGTCTCCAGGGTAAAATTCAACACCAAAAGCCAGCAAGATGGTCAGAACACAACCCACATGTTACCAAAAAAGATTCAGTGGGAAGTCCGCAATACAACCGTAGGAAGTTAACAAAATAAACCCCCTATAAGCCCAAAACCATCATATTCCCTCTTTTTGAAGGCTTTATTCTCATTTCACTCGTCAAGATTTACTTGAGAGTGCTAACAGTAGAGGGCACTACACCATCATTTACCAGTCTCATTCATTTTCTGATCAGAAATGGGTTAGCAGTGGAAAGCCAGGGTCTGTGTTTGGAGTGTGACACTTGTCAACTATAAAAATGAAAAGGACAAAATGTGCAATAAATTCAATTACGACCTCCTTTATAAAACATCTTAAATATTGTAATGATTGGTTGTAATTTAAATGTTCAAAAATAGTCCTTATTCTTGGATACACTGGTTAAAACAAGAAGACACATCAGAGAACCAACACAAACCACTGCTACACGCAGAAATAATGAGATGTAGAAAATAGATGAGGCTACGCATGATCCACTTAAACCACCATTTAACTTTGTTCACAGGACATTAATCATATGTGCATGCAATGTTACTGATTGGCTTTTTTTCAGTCCAATTTAAAATGTGAAAATAACTGTATAATCCAATGCCATTAGTTGCCATTCTGCTTGAGTAACACCTTCTAAATGTCAAACAAATACCTGAAGTCTTTGATAAGACACCAGACCCTTTGAGACACACAGGATAATGGCACTCTCTGTTATTTAAAGTCCTACAAACACAAGTTGTAGTGAAAGGTCCTTGATTATTTATAAACACGTGGACAGAGTTTCATTTCGCCCCGTTCCGTCCGTGCCTCGTCTAGAGCAGCAGGCTTGAGCTGCAGGAGGTTAATGTTACAATCCAGGCCACATATGTTAAAGGAAACTACCTGCCTCTATTCATGTAATCAGATGTGCCTGCACAGCGAGACGCCAACAAAACTCTCTTTAAGTCACAGGATTGCATGCAAAGCAAATCGCTTTAATGTTCCTCAGAAGTTCTTTTGTTAATGATGGATCCTCGACCTCCTGTAATCCTTCATGTGATTGGATGCTTCCTGTCCTCCCGTCATGGCAGATACATACTTTCAGCCAGTATAATGTCAATTTCATCCCATATGCACATTACTGAAATGTACAAGTTCAAAGTATTGACAGCTTCTAATAAACTAAAACTTTTGAGAGTTATAAGAGTTTGATCGCCTGATGACTCAGGTCAGAAATTAAATCCCATGGAGGCATTCTGACTTTGTGTCCAAATATTTCCCCATAACAATCGCACTGACAGGCAAGTATGAGCCAGGCAAGTGCTAAAGTTTTTTTCTTCATGGTTAAACTGTACTCTTTTTTTTAAACATTACCAGAGTAAATTATTTTTGAGGTTGTACCTGGTAAAGAATATATATGGCTCAAAGGACAATGGCAACATGGAGAAAGTAGTAAGTTCGGGAATGTATTTGTACTACAAAACTGCATTCTGGCTACATACAGTCATGTTAAAAAAATAAATAAATAAATAAACAAATAAATAAATAGCAGTACAACATCAGTAACATGATGAACCACTGTTATTAGCAGTATAGTGATATTTCTGCATTGAAAGTTATTCACTGGTGGATGTGGAAGTATAATAGAAAAAAAAACAGCCACAACTGTTCTTCCTAACTGACTAAAACATTAAAAGGGTGTGTTCAAAATAATAGCAGTGTGGAGTTTAATTAGAGTATTCATTAATTCTGTAAAAAAAAACAAAAAAACAACAGGGGTCATTAATTGACCTTTATTAAGGAGGAAGGGAAGCGATGTGTCATACATTGTTATAACATATGTTTCCTTCTGAATTGCGAAGTAAAATGGGCCGTTCCATACACTGTTCGGAAGAACAATGTAATTTGATTAAAAAGTTGATTGGAGAAGGGAAAACTTATAAAAAAGGACAGCAAATAAAAGGATGCTCAGCTAAAATGCTCTCAAATGCTTTAAAATGACAAAAAAAGGCAGAAGAAAAAACAAACACGCAGAAGAAAATGAAAAACAATTGTTGAAACGGTTCGAAGAATAGTCCGAATGGCAAAGATCCAGCCAATCATCACCTCCAGAAAGATCAAAGATGATCTATAATTACCTGTAAGTACTGTTATAGTCAGAAGACGTTTGATCGAAGCTAAGCTGTCAGCAAGAAGCACCATTGTTGAAAAAAAGGCATATGCAGAATCTGTCCAGATTGCCAAGGATCTAGTAGACATCGACAGTATGTCAGACGACCCTCAGGTAGTGAATTCAAGTCTCTGTACACTGTCAAGGCTATGAAGCATGATGGCGCAAAAATCATGGTATGGGGCCTATTTATCATATACCAGTTATCATGGATCAGTTTGAATATATCAAAATACTTCAGATTATGCTGCCTGATGCAGAAGAAGAAATTCTCCTGAAATGGGTGTTTCAACAAGACAACGACCCCAAACACACGAGTAAGCGAGCAACATCTTGGTTTCAGACAAAAAGGATAATGGAGTGGCCAGCTCAGTCCCCTGACCTCAACCCAACTGAAAACCTGTGGGGTGACAAGTTTCTGAAGCAAACCCCAAAAATTCACAGGAACAGTCGAACAAAGTTCATTCATCCTGGGCAGAAAAAACTGTTTCTAGGTGCCAGAAGTTGGTCGACTCGATGCAATGCAGATGTGCGGCAGTTATCAAAAACAATGGTTATGCAACTAAATATTAGTTCAGTAATTTAAACAGATTTTAAATGTCTTTGATTTATAAGTGTTTTAGTTTGAAGAGAAAAATCGATACTGCTATATATTTTTTTAAATAGAGTAATATACCTTTTCTTTGCCTCCAAAACAGACTTCATAAAATCTCTTAATAGTTTGATTTTGAATTGAATGTGCAATGTTTCCACTATATTTAAAATATGGAAATAAAAGCTATAAAAATATTTGCACTTTATTCACTTTCATTAAGGCACTGTTATTTATTTGAACACAACTGTATAATCGTCATCAACAGCTGAGAAATATGTTCTTCATCAAATAAAGAGTGCAGCATTATTTGACTCTCAGTGTGTCTCTGTGTGTCCCGTTACAATGGCCAGTGTTTCCAAACTGAATAAAATGTCAAATATGCTGTGTATGTGCTATGTTAAATAAATGTAATTACATATTTAATTAATCACATTTAATGTAAATAAAATAAAAGAAAATCAACCCATTAATTCCTTGAGTTAAATATATATCTCAAATATTTCATAAAGGTTTGCATGTGTCTAATGTTGTTCATAATTCACAGATTAAAGAATTTATGGTTTAGATGCTTTCAATACATTGATATTAAGCAAATCTATGCGTACTAGAACTTTACTCTATGGAGGAATTCCTGTAGAATACTAATTAGGGCACACTGGCATTCTTGAGAATTGAACCTCTAGCAGTTCTTTCCTGTCACTTGCTTTTTAACGTAGTGGCATTAGCTTTTATAAAAACAGATTTACCTTCATTTAGTTTAAGAATTGAAATGCTCTACATTTCTGAAAGTCACCCTTTAACAGAAGTTTTCTCTGAAGCCATCAATGAAATGTCATTGCAGTGACAGCCTCTCATTGAAATTCAGTGTTTCTTTGTCTTGTTCAATCATTTATTATTAATTCAATTATATTTCTTATTCAGATCGTGAGTGGCTCTAATCTGGGATATTATTGAGATTCTGAATTATTGAAAGCACCATTAGAAATCGCTCACCTTGGGGAAAGAATTTGTCGTCTTTGTGAGTTTTATGTTCATCCATTAAAAGTTCCTCTCATCACTGGAGATTTGGAAGTGTTATGAAACCCACTTCAATGAAATCTTAACATGGTACCAGTTTTTTTATTATTTATTTATTTATTTTTGGAATATTTTCAGTTTTTTTGGCCACCACAGAATTAGTAACCAACACTTAAAGTCTGGATATTGAAGGACAGACAATGTCACCAGACAAAGAACAATTTTACTTCAGAATACTGAATGTGACAGGAAAATAAATCTCTCCTATAGAAGCTACATCCCAGGTTTGACTGGCAGAGTCCTCAGACGGCCTGTTGCACCCTTGTCTAAGCGCATTTAGAGAATGATATTGGTTCTTTGAGTGCTTTCTCACTGACAGGCTTTCACCCACATCCAAAACCACTTTTGTTCTCATTTTGGTGCTCATGGCTGCTCTAAAGCCCTGGAGAAACATATTCATTTTATACTTTTTAACCAAAAAACACATTCACAGCAACGTACAAAATGCTACTACTACTGTATGTAGTCCTACTCTGTCTACCTTTCTAACTTGAAAAAGGGACGATAAATCAAACTAGACACTATTTACTTTAAAATGTGCATTCTTGTTCTTACTGCACTATTTATCAGAGGCACATTATTTACATTTTTTTTTTTATCCTTTTATCAAAATGTCAAGAATACCTTTTACCTTTTTGACCTCTTTCAAACTTGTAAAATACATTACAAAATAGTCGCAAAACACTTTTTGTGTACTTCATTTTGAACTGTGGGATTTTGCACCACGACTGTCACCAAACAGAATTGTAAAAATAATCTTTTCAAACATTCCTGAACACACCCGCCCCAAACACACGCCATTGGCTGAGCCTGTTGCTATGTCAGGCAGGTCCGGATTCTTAACAGAGCAATACTTCGACAATTCCACAGAGCCAAAGTGAATTAACCTACAAATGACTTGCTTAGAGTTCTCGCTGCATGTTAAGCAGGGATAGAAAAAAGTATTTACGTCCATCAGTCTCTCACCTGCGCCAGTGGTGATTTAACCTTCTCAGGACGTATCTTTATCTTTTCTCCCGTGTATTAATACATGCTCTTTATGCTTTAGTAATGATTCCTCGATGGGGAAATGTTTAACGATCTGAAGACGTTAAGAAGGTTTCAAAAGCATGATGTTTCAGAGACATTAACAAGACCTTTTAAAATTCTTGGCACTCTTGTACGTTTTTTTTTTTTTCTCAGGGTAAAAGAAGTGAGATTTGGGACTCTCATACTAATTTTCCCTCTCTGCAGATGAAAAGTCTGATTAGCTGGATGAAAATGAAAATATTTCTCATCAACATTAAAAGAAGAGGAATGATTCTGAGGTTTTGATATGGGGTTATAAAGAATTAGAGCCATGCCTGTCAGGATGATTGATTTCAGTATGCACAAGAGGTCATCTTTCATTTCCAACCCACTGAGATAAAGCTGGGAATATGACATTCTCAATGGCGTTTAAATCAGGGATATATCTGTAACTTGTCTATAATGCTGAAACTAATCCCTAAAGCAACACATTTGTCTCGGATGAAGCAGTAAAGCTGGTATGAGAGCAGTCCACTGCCTTATTAATGAGGTGTCTATATTGCAAAATCATATTCATGTTCCTTCGCCATATCTATTTTTGTTGCAAAAAGACATTTGCATTATTTTTATTACGATTCTTATAAGGTGACTTCCACAAATATATGAGATCATTTAGATTAACATGTTTCATGGTGTTTATTTGGATCTTCTGTTCCATTTTAGTTTTGAAACCAATCAAAACATGCAGGTTAAGGCACGCACTAAAACTACCAAGACCATCCCTACACCCTGTGGTTTACAGTATTTGTTAATATTGGTTCAGCTGGAGTCTGCAGGAGCGCGTAGTGCAGAAAGCGCAGCCTAACCCCTTCCGCCCTGCAGCTAGAGCAATCCAGGGCTGCCTGTCACCACAGTGAGTTCCTCTGGGCATGAAGACATGAGCTAATGGAGAAGGAGCGAGCGAACACAGTCTCAGGGGTCCTGTACACACACAGGGTGAAATAGAGGTTATGAAGCTTCTTAAATTTTTAACCGTGCAACCTCTCCAACAATGTAATTAGACAGATAACCTGTTAGGCGCGTGTGGTTCTAACACTGATGCTTTAAAACCGATCGAAGCTCTAGGCGAACGGAGAAAGAAGTCAAAATTAATTTTACACTGCTTGGGCAATAGAGACTCCCCAATTATTTGTAAAAAAAAAAAAAAAAAAAAAAAAAACACTTCCCCTGTGAAGAAGGCATGATTAATATTTTACTCTGGTTTAGTACCAAAGGGTTTGGTAAAAAATTTAGATGTCGAATTACAATCTGTGGCATTCAAATATCAAAGCTGAGCAGAGTGATTGTTTTTTTTTTTCTTAATTAACATATAAATAGCTTTAAATTGCATACAGTAATATTCATTTTGAAGGATTTACACTTAATTTCTCAACTTAGATACTGAAATGCTTTTCATATAGCATGTTGAAATCCATGTATGCCAGTTTGCTCCAAAAAAAGACAATAAAGGTTTTTTTTATTGATTGCATTTTTAGAGCTTTGCCCTGCAGATCTCATATAGGAAACAAACAGGGATTACACAGGCTTCAGTCTGATATATATGAAAAGCACTTTCAAACACTCAGATGGTGCAGCTGGTTTTTGTGGCGGCACCAGAGCTCAGGTACGACTCCACAGCATAGCATTTGTGACATACAACCCCCTATAAGTGCCATCGCCTGTCCTATTTCCACAGACAGCCAACAGAAACAGCAGGATGTGAGCTCTTTCTGTGCCGTGAACAGCCAGAGTTAATGTGATTTGAGCCATGTGAGTGATGTGCTGTGTTTTCTGGAGTTCGGTGGTGCCAGCTAATGGCATGCTTTAGTTTCAGCTCAGATACGAGTGATCAGAATATATATATATATATATATATATATATATCCAGCAACTTCATGAAAATTACAAACCTTAAAAAAGAACTGACATTTGGCATTTGGTCCAGAAACATAAGAAAAAAATGTGTGTGTATAATTGTTAAAATTACAGCACCTTATACTGGATATGTGACCAGTTTCTTGTTTATTTATTTGTCTTATTTGTAGGTATTTGTTATTAAAAATAATAATAATAAAATAAAGTTAAATAAAATAAAAATCTGAAACATACAACGTCAAGGGATGGATATAAAACAGACAACTTTAGAGACATACAAATGAGGTTTATAGCATATTGAATTCATGAAATTGCCAGATAGAGCTTAATGTGTTTATAATAAATAATAATTAAATAATGTTTAACTGCATCACATTGTTTAAAGGAGTTAACAAATTTACCCAATTTGACATTATTGATTCAATTTTGTTCTGTTCAGTGATTTCCAAAGACTGGTTAGAAGATCATTGTGATAGAGTTCACACACACACACACACACACACACACACACACACACACACACACACACACACACACACACACACACACACAAACAGTAATTGAATGAAATGATGGTCCTACATGTAACATCTAAAGTGTTTCAAATTTCAGTTTCAATATTTCACGCTATTCAGCAGTGCTAAGAGTGCACATGGCTTTACTTGTATTAGTCCCATCTGGATTTCCTTTACAAATAACTTTGATTAAAAAAAAATGGTAGTGAATGAAATCCCACTATGGGACCATGTCTAAGATCTGAACTCGGTCAATTTCAGTTCCTGGAAAGTCTGAGGAGATCTGTTCATCATCCACATGTGAAAAGCTGTCAATGTTGTACATTTCAGTTCACATGTGTAACAAAACCTGATCTATCAAAAATCAGCTCATTAAAATAAAGAAAAAGATACAGTAACAACAGAAACAAATTCTCTGTGTGCATGACATTTTGAAATCACTGAGCCTGATTCTGAAATTCTGTTGTCAAAACGTGCACAGACACTGTCTGTCCAGAAGTACAAGAACATCCACACTTTATGTACCTATGAATAAGATCACCCAGGTTTCTTCTGTGACTACTTGAGCCAACAGTCAACTACAGGTACCATGAACGAGCCAGCTATAACTTTAAGCTATTTAAAGCAGCACCTGACAGCAAGTCAGAAAGTTTGCCGTCCTTGGTAGTCGCTTGGTTTCAAGGACTTGCTGTACATTAAACAGCAATGCCCGTGGGACTGTTTCTATGGTGTACAACGTGTGAACTTGTCTCCACTCCACTCCTTCAGTGTTTCTAATTAACGCTGATCACTCTTATACTTGCATACAAATACAGACTTAAATCACAACTAAGATGCGTGCAAGCTGCTGCCATATGGTGCTGTCTGACGTCCAGAAATGAGGCCAGTGGTCCTGTCTGAGTTTTCAAACTGGCCACAGATTGTTAACAATGCAGCACCGTACATTTGCGCTGCCCTGATCTACTCTGCCAACCTGTATGTGTGTGTGAGTCACCTTTCTCGGTTTGTTTTCTTCTTGAGTAACTTGCATTAGACATGCAAACTCTAGCTCTACCTTTCCTTTGGTTTTGAAGCTGATTGTAGATATAGATTGTTTTTAGGGGTCATTTGCACAGAGCGCATTCCGTATGTGCTATTTTGTTATTGTTGAGCGCTGTCTTGCTGTTTTTAAATTCAAAAATGCATTGTGAATTCCTCTTTAGGCACACTATGGAGTACATGTGACTAATAAAAAATAAAATAAAATAAAAAACAATTCTTTTCACTTTTCTAGAAAAACAAGATTCCATGATGGCAAATCTAGTCTTTGTAGTCTAAATTCAAATTCTTTGGTGAAAGGGCTTTTACCAATAACCATCTCCAAGTGTACAAAAGCATATGGAAACCCTGCCATCCGCTGAGTGATTCATCCACGTACCCTCCGAGCCATCTGTTCTGTGACATGCATGGCTAATTCACAATTCAACAGGAAAGTGGACCATTGAGGTGGACTAATTTAATCAATGACAAATTAATACATTTGTGTAGAGCAAGAGAAAGACAAGGCTGTATAAACTTGTGCCGTGCTGATGACCAGTCTTTTGAGGTCCCTAAAAAAAGAAGTTGCTTTGGTCCACAGTTGTGAATTATTAATTGCTCTCCCAAGCAGGAATGTTTGCTAAACAGCGAGGTCTTCTCTAGTTCAGTTCTTCTGCTCCACTGCTGCAAAACCCTTGGGATGGGACAACTGAACATTTCTGAGAGCCTGTTTATGAACCATGGACCAGCTGTTTCAGAGCAGAGCATACACAGACTGTGAAGATGCTTCTAGATGAGCTTCTGTTTACATAGGAATTCATTGTACAGTATTTAAGATCACCCATCTCACATACTGAAAAATGAATTCCTATGTAAACTGAAGCACAGCTAGATCGACACATAGAAGCATTAAGACACCAAACTAGGGATCACAATACGTTCTCAATTTTTATATACACCCACATAGCAATACATATTTTCTGGCCAAATATACATTTTAAATATATGCTAAAAATATGTTGTAAACCGTACAGTTAATTTTTTTTATTTCAGAGCATGAAAATACATTTCCAATCTTACAGTCAGTAACCTACATTTAGGTTAAACGTGAATGACGTCTAAAGATTTAATAATGCTTATTTATATATATGATAACACTTTACAATAAGCTTACATTAGATAATGTTAGTTTAAGTAATAACTAACATGAAAAAAAATGAACAATACATTTATAATATATTTATTAGTCTTTGTTAATGAAAATACATTTGTTCATTGTTAGTTATTTTATTTATTTATTTTTTTGCATTGTAAATGATGTGCCTTGCTGATTTTTATTCAAATATGTTACATGTGAACATGTGTCATAGACAACAAATAGAAAATAGTTGAAAAACACTTTAATGTGATGTGAATGTATTTTCATGGATTTAAATATATGAAGGGAATATTTAAATATATTTAATATTTAATATTTAAATATACAAAAAAAGTCAAATATATATTGGTATAATATATATTTACATAAATATATTTTAAAACATATTTTAGCAAAAATATTTTTTTGGCCATTTGTGTATATTTTGAAATATATTTAATAATAATTTGAACAACAATTAAAAATTATGCAATTGAAACTGATATAATTTGAATCAGTTTTCTGTCATACTTATTCACCTAAATGTTTAATTATTATTATTATTATTATTATTATTATTATTATTATTATTATTATTATTATTATCAGCTTAATGCATTTGTTTATTTTTTTCCCCCCAAATGTTGTATTTATTTTTTCTCTTTACCCCCCACTTTTTTTGAATGAACATGCTTAAAATGAAATGTGGCGGAGGTGGAAAGAAGGGGTAAAAAAAATTGTACATTTGAAAAACAACATATCCATATACATGTTTAAAACCAATGTCCATGTTTTTATACTGACTCTGTATTGGGCAAAATAATTCATTTTGGGGGGAGCTATAACTAACCCTTCATTTTGGGGGGAGCTATAACTTTCTTCACTTGCAAAATATTTTTATTTTTTATTTTTTTTTGGAAGATGGAAGTTTTCCAAAATTTAATTTTGTAAAGATGGTTTACCTGTTGTATTAGTAGCCATAACTAGTTTCCATGTGACTTTTATTTATTTATTTATTTATTAATTTATCTTTTGATGATGATGACTCATCAGTTTGTGTGTGCGTGCACATAGTGACCAAAATGCTAGGTTAGCCTTCTTTCACATCGTCCTACAAAGCCACGGTCCTCATCGTTCAACTGAATCCAGGTCATGTATGAAAATGTACAAATTTCTGTCTTGAATTCTGCCTCCCCCCAACATGCTTTAATCATGACGTTCAGCGGGAGAGACGTCACTGCGCTGCTCTCCGCTAGAGTCATGTGACACTAACTTTGATCTGCCGGAGAAACGGGTGAAAGCTTCAGGAAAAAAAATTACCAATGAGAGTGAGAGAGGGAAAAGAAAACATTGCCCCAGCCAATTATCAAGAGTTATGTTTTATTCAGAACCTGACTTGGGCACCGTGAATCTCCTGTACATTTTGGCTGAAAAAATGAAATGCCTCTTTCATACCATTGAGTTATTTTTCATTTATATTGCACCCTTGTCTTTTACTGATTTCTGGGAGGAGGTGAAGAATGGACACGTTAATGGAGCTTCTGTTTTTAGGTGCTCAGAAAACAGTAGGTTCAACAAAAGAAATTTCTGACTGACAATGCTTATGTTAGGGAATTTTATCAAAGTTTTGGGAACTTCTGAGATTCCATATTTTATGACACACGTTTTGGTAAAATTAAAGTCATACAATTGCAGCTATGTGTTAATAATCTTAAAATATTGGCCAATTAACTAAAAGGTCCTCAAACATAAAATGTTTTATAAACAAAAAAAAAAAAAAAAAAAAATGAGAGCAAGAGAGAAAAAAAGAGCATGAATTAAAAAATGGGGTGTTTTTGTTAAAACAAAAAAAAGCTGAGATCACATCTCCGGCATAAAGGTGGTGCTACAACACTGCTCTTACATGTGTTTATTCATGTGTGTGTGACCCCACACACTCCCTCACACAGTTACACACACGCTTCAACACAAGTCCTCACCCAAACGCTCTCTTTTAGAGTGCAAACAATGTTTTAATGCGGGAAATATTTTATAAATCATTGCCAGTCTAAATATGTCCAATTCATTAAATGGATAATAAGAGTGTTTTCATCTCCATTACTCTACCTTACACACACACACACACACGCACGCACACACACACACACACACACACACACACACACACACACACACACACACACACACACACACATAAACAGAGATGAGACCACTATACCATTGTAACAAAAAATCAAAGAGGGGTTGATTTTTATTAAAACTAGATGATTTGTATCTCTCTCTCTCTCTCTCTCTGTCTCTCTTTCCCTCTCTCTCTTTTTTGGTTTTACGAAGGTTACATTAAAGCTTTCTCTGATTTTTTTTTTACCTTAATTCATTATTTATCTTTTTTTCTACTTTTTAAAATACCTTTTATTTATAGATTTTATTCAACCCTGTATTTATAATAAAAATAATAAAATTAAGATAATACTAATGCTAAAAATAAAACAATAATATTCAAGTGCAGAAGACAGAAATGGCCATAGTAGAAGAAACTAGTGAATATTCAGCTGCAAAGATCAGTTTGCTCAAAAATAACACATTTAGATATTTGCACTTATAACTTTTCTTTGTTCTTTGAACAGAACTTCAGCATTGATTCTTTGAGTTTGAATGGATTGCAGATATAAAGCAGTCTGTGGGTAAACAAAATTTCACCTGAAAGAATGGAACAGAAATTCCTGGGTGATGAAAGAGGCAGAATGATGAATGTGCACTTCATATACTGAGAAGATTGAGTGATTCTGTCAGCACACCATATGCTTACAATTTATTCCTGCAAACAGAGCGGCCAGTTGACACGAGCTCTCACAGCAGCTCTGGCCTCGGACTCACAGCGACACTGAACCAGTGTTCACAAGAGAACCGCCATTAAACTACATATGTGTATATGACACAAAATCATTCTTGTTATTAAATAAACAACTTCCATTACAAAGCATGCAAAAAAAAAAAAAAAAAAAAAAAAACCTACCAAAAAAGGGAAAAAAGTTGTGAACCCAATAAGTTTGAAAAGAAATCTGATTAATTTCATTGTATTAACGTGAAAGATTAATTATTCATTAATTATGAATTAAGATATAATTATACATTTCACAAAGTAATTAATTATATCATTATGAACATAATAGCTGCTGTTGTACGTTTTTATTTATTGTTGCTAATATTCTTTAACACTCTAAAACAAAAACTCACAATTTAAATGAGCTGAAAAATTAAATTTAAAAATTGTGATAGATTGCCTGATAAGAACTACAATACTTTTTCATAATGATATTAACAGATAACACTCCCTGGTAATCTCATCAGACAAAGAATGTCTAATGTTGGGAAATATTTTACTAGGTAAGCCAAACAGCTTGGTGTAATTTACAATACACCAATATATATATATATATATATATATATATATATATATATATATATATATATATATATATATATATATATATATATATATATATATATATACATTTTGAGATATGCTCCACTTAAAACTTCCCTCAATACTACAAAGGAGGAACATTCTTCTTCCTCAAAGACAAAAACACCATATTGCCAGTTAATCTGCTCAGTGTGGGCTGATATTGCCGTATGTTTTGTTTCTGCAAAATGCTGTAAAGTGTTTGAGAAGCAGCTGCATGGTCACCCTGATGTATCTGTTAGCATGTCCAATCGAGCTGAAAGCTTTAATTCCCCATGTCTTGAGGTCCATCCGTTTACGCTTTTCCTGCTGTCTGTGCCAGTAAATACAGTTTTAGAGACAGTCAGACCAGCTTTTGCTCACAGGAGGTGTGTAAATCATGGGTGGACACCAGTTTCAAAAGCCTTTTCGGATGGTTTGTCAGTTTTCTCTGGCTATGACACTTTATCTGCAGTTGACCTCTTTGTGGGTCACTTTTGATTTTTGCTGGGCTTTTTAAGCTAAAATTGTGTTTTATTATATGTGCACCAAACTAAGAAATAGTACATCCAAAATAAATATTTGGACGCACTATATGTACTGTGTGCATAAAACGCATAAAGCATATTGCTTTATCTGGTTAAAAAAAACTGGTCCGAATGATTTGTTATTTGCTCCTTTTTTTTTTTTTTGAATTAACAATACTGTCTTTTCTTTAGACAACATTATTGTTTTACCAATTTACAGTATATAAGTATGAGTGCCTTTTAAAATGCTTGCATGATACTTTTATGATGCTGTTGCAAACATCTAGTTGGGGTAAGAGTTTGGAATAAGGGTATGATGACAGATTTTTTTTTTTTTGCTGAAATATTACTTTAATGTGTATAGGTACTGTTTTCACTGAGCAAAGATCCAGAACAAAACATCTGCAAGATTATTATGGTATAAATGTAATATTGATGGGCAAAGCAACATAACCATTTACCAGAATTATCTTCAAAATTCATCATCCTTGCATTGTGAAACACCAGCTAAAGCATAAACTGACTTGTGTTTCTTGTCTAAAATCCACACAGCTGAGATGCTATTTTATTTTATTATTATTATTTATTTATTGTTTTAATTTTAGGACTCTTGAACACAACACTGGTGAAATATTTTACAGCGTTTAAGGACGAGTAGGAACAGATTAAGAGATGTTCTCCACCATTTGCTTCTTTTCCATGCTGTTAACTCTCCTGTTCCTGCAGGCTACTATGACCAGCAAAGATAAACCTCTTTACGGGCCAAATGCAATTGGTTTTTATTATCTAAGATATGATTGTAGTTTAAAAGACTCCTTTAAAAATCCACGATCCCTCCCTCACTAGGGTGAAGATGGACAATATTGACTAAGAGATCTCTGCTCGGTTTAAACTCACTTACACTGATTATCATATAGCATGGTCATATTAAATTCAGTGATATGATATTTAATATTCTTTATTAAACAACAACTATGTCTCAGAATTGATTTAGGGAAATTAAATCAAATTGTTGATGAAATGTTTCTGTTTTACAATATAACTTCATGCCTTTCAAAAGAGCAAAAATATAAATCATATATCTGAAGTCTATAGTTAAATGTGAAATTTGATTCAGTGTAATACTGCTAAATGATAAAAGTCATAGGTAATCATTAATAAACAATTGCACTGCTCTTTAAATTAATCAGGCATCGCAGTTTTATATTTGTAGGAGAAGCCATGATTTCCTTGTAGCTGCCATTACATTACACCTGCAATATTTACGGGAACATTAAACTGTGCAACTATGATATTAAAAGAAATTACCATGTATTTCTAACCAAACCCACTGGTTTTGTGAGTTTTTGTCCGAAACTTTATAACTATATATAGTTGTGAGTGTATTATGTATGATGGGCCTGTGTTAATCTCATTCCATCATTGTACGTAGTTTACATATTTGGAAACCAAAGACTCATAAACAAACAAACAAAAAAATATTGTTTTGTTTTATTTGGCTGCTCAATACTGACTGCAATTTCATAATAAGACTGCATGAATGAGTTTGAATGAAACATGGTTTGAATGTGCCATTGTACACATATGAGAAATGCAGAAGTTTTTGTTTTCCTTTTCCTTCCACCCTCTTTGTGCTCAATTCATTTCTGATTCAGAACTATCTCTCACCTCGGGAACAATATGCAGGCATTGAAATCGCTCACGTTGAGCTACCGGGGTTTTTCTATTTGTGTTAGCACTATAGTGACTTTTGTCATTTGATCACTTGGCTTTATATTTAGAAACGCTTAATTTGACTGATCATTTGGGTGCATGTGTGAAAATCATCTTGCTTGTATTTCTGCACTTATTAGGTGCTCAATATCTTAAAAAAGAAAAGAGAAAAGGCGTTCTTGGGTTGTTTGGATAAAATTGCATCCAACTTTAAATGATTCATTCAGTTGGGATTCTTAAAAGCAAGCTAAAATTCATGAACAAAAAATTCTTGTTTTTATTAGTGAGAGGTACAAAAATTGTTTTATGCTTCTTCGTGTTCCAAATCAAACCCTATAAGCTCTTAGCAGAGGAGGTCTTGAAGGTTTTGAATGTGTCTGGAGCCTTTACGTGTGATTTCTTTCACACATCTTTCGCACCTTTTTGCTTTTTCAGTTTCATTATTCAGATGTTGATCTATGTCAGAGTCAACTAGGCCAAAACCAGAGGCAGGAAACCCTGTCAAAACTATCTTGCAAGTTAACATTTGGCTATTGAAAGGCTACTGGGGTATTTGTCAGTCCAAATGGTACACTGAAAAGACTCACAAAAGAATTGAGTTCATACACTCTCAAGAATGTGTTTTGAGTTTTGTAAACAAAATCATTCTGACCTGGTTTCAATTTTTTTTTTTTTTTTTTTACACACACAAACACTGACACATGTTGTTGTTCATATTTACATGTTTCACACCCTGGCACCTGCTCATCTTTTGCATTATGGTGGTGTTTACAAAGCCATTTATCACAGCTGGTGTGGAGGTCGGCCGACGTTCCTTTCGCGAGAACTTCTGATCACCAATTAGCACCTTGTTGTTCTCAGAGGTGCCATAAGCAGAGAGTATAGAGTTGATGCCACTGGCTTTAATCCAAATCCTCTTTAACTGCCCTGTTAATGCTTTCAGTGAAACCTGAGAGGTGAAGCAAAAATGAATTTTAGTCAGCTGGTGTGTCTTCGCTGATCAGGGATCTTTATGAAAAGAGAGAGCTTCCGAGGCAAGCTTTATTTTAAACATAAGTGACCGAAACCTTAGATGTGGGTCTGTGGTAGCAGCATTATTAGTCATAGCTGACATCATCCCAGATGCTGAGAGACCACCTGGAGCTCACGAAAAAAAGACCCACGGTGGCCATCTGACCGTCGACTTACGATCAGAAGTGATGGCATAAAGATATTACTGAAATACTACAGTTATCATGGTCTGTTCCTTTTAAAGACCACAGATTTCGTTTAAGCATACTCTACCTCACAAAGCAGGAATTTATTTCCAAATCCATTTTTAGTTGTGACTGGAAAAAAGAGAGAGAGAGAGAGAAAGAGAGTGAGTGAGAAAAACTAATTAAACCACCATAAATTAATGGCGGAGTAAATTGTCATAATTTCTCTTAATCATAGAAGTCCACCATGCGTTTGGTGCTTTATCAAATAAAATAAAAAACAAAAATTGCCCAAGAAAAAAAAAAAAAAATTCTCAAGTCTCCACAGAGTGTTAATTTACTCTCACCCCAAAGGCTGACCCGCTGAATAGACAGTTAAATTACCTCCACTGCCCACTGCCCCACTCCCTTTGATCCAAATAATTGGACATTTGAATAAACCAGAGAGACTTGCTAATTCGTCGGCAGGTTCATCTTCATTGTCTGGACTTTATATTCTACCTGATTGGCTTTAACATCTTTTTCATATGGTACAGTATTTAGTCTTTCCAGCACAGTGAGTGTTCCTTTCAAATTAGATAAATGTTTTCAAAATAGCCCAATTTTGTTTTGAAATAACTCCAGATATTTTACATTTTTTTTCTTGTATACAAGAAGCCAAAGGCAAAAGCTCGATATACACTATAGTTTTGTTTTCCACACATTTAATGTTGTATCAAACTAGAAGCCCAAGTGAAAACCTTCTGGTGTGAAATATGTACTCCTTTCCAAGAAATGGCAAGCAGCCTGAAGAAAAAATACAGCATCTTTTGTCACCTTTAGTAAAATCTCTTTTGATTTATCAGGAGCCTAGAGCACAGTGAGAGAAAGGAAACAGGCCAGTGAAACAGAGGAAAGATTCCTCCATTACGTGCTTTTTTTCCTCCCAACAGTTTTAGCAAATGTGCGCTGTGCAGAGCTGCCTGCAGCCCACATAGACCCCAGTAAAATGAGACTGGTCAGGTCTTAATGTAACCAACAAAAGCCGGATCAAAATCCATACAAACTCAATTAGGAATCAATTTGAGTTTGTGTCAGACAGTCTGGTGCCAACAGAGAGGCTTTTCTATTAGCTTATGCACTAGAAAAAACTCCTTTCATTTAAATATTTCACATGGGTTGCCTGAGAGTATCTGATGCAAGCCACTTTTATCCTTCTTCCTCTGCCTGCCTCATGGGCCAACTCATATACAGTGTATTTATAGAACAGGATGAATACTATAATCAATTCCTTTCCTTATTTTTAAGGGATCCGTTTTGTCATGTTGCTACTATTCATTAAGCAATGCCACCTTGTTGACATGTACCCATTGTGCCGAGATAAGACAATTTGTGACCTGCTGGAAGAACCTCTAGTATTTACCATGCAGCAGCCATTATGAGTCTCACAAAGACTAGACTCGACTTGCACGTACCTAGAATGAGTTGTAATCTTATTGGTTGCTGCCCTATGTGAAAGAAGTAAATCCCTCCCTCTGATAGGCTCCTCTGTGCACTATGATTCAACATGCTGCTCAGGTTGAGTATACTGACACAGTACTGACAAGAGTGATATTCTAGTTGTTACCACATCTTTATGACTATGACAAACTTAGAGCAATCAGTAACGACAGCAAGAACACTGACGAGGACCAAACTTTTTAATTTTTTTCTCTCTTCAGATTAATGGGGCAAAAGAGCCGTGAGGAAAGTAGATAGAAATGTTAATTGTGTTGTCTGACTGGTCTGTGGGGCTGATTTAGCAAAACTTGTTTAGGGGACATTTCGGGTTATTTACAAGCAGGTCTGGGAATCTATTAAGTGGTGGATCTGTTGGAGAGTCAGCAGAAGAGAAGTTGGCAAGAAATTCGGGAACGCCTAGCATGACATTCGTTTGATTCGCTTTTTATTCCTCCTTAAAGGAGTAGGTCACCCAAAAAGTGAGAATTGTTTGATTATTTACTCAGTCTTATGTCGTTTCAAAAATATATTCTGTTCTTTTTTTTTTTCGGTCGAATACATGCACACATTTTTTTTTTTTTTTTTTTTTGCACAGATGTTTTCCACATTAAATAAACTTAAATAAATAAATAAAATAAAAGCACCATAAAATGATTTTTATGTATTTATTTATTTATATGTTTTCTTATATGCATAATATACTCTATGCACTCTCAAATCCAATATGACACCTATGCCACATGTTGGACATCAGTAACATCAAACCTCATTGGTAACCGAACATCATGATGTCAAATCTGCAGGTTATTTGATCTGAGAGCTAAAGCAGAGGTGAATATTTTCATAGAATATCATATCAGAGCACTTGTTTTATTGCAAGTCTCATGGGCTACCTTTATAGTGAGTGATTGTGTGTGTGAGTGTGTGCGTGTGTGTGTGTGTGTGTTTGTGTGTGTGTGTGTGTGTGTGTGTGTGTGTGTGTGTGTGTGTGTGTGTGTGTGTGTGTGTGTGTGTGTGTGTGTGTGTGTGTGTGTGTGTGTGTGTGTGTGAAAAATAGCACCATACAGTTTGGAACAACATGGAACAACATATGTTGTAAGATAAAGTAATCCTTTAATGTCTTAGACATTTGCACTCTTCCAATGTTTCCCACCTGTTAAGTTTTATCTTTATTTATCTTCATATTTATGAAGTAATGCATAGGAATATTTAAAGAAAGGAAGAAATAATCTTGACCTTAGAACGAGCAGCTGATATTGTACTGTACAGTACCACCCATGAAAAAGAGGGAGGGAAAAATCGATGGACACAAATCTTAAAGTATGTTGTTTTGTTACTCTCTATAAGGCATTAATGATTACTTGGCCCTGCAGGTATTCAATAAATGATCAGGTTGGCTATTGTAAAATAGGACCTGACATCATTTTCCAGTACAGGTTTGTATTTACAGTTTGGCACTGCAGGTTATATTTTTAAGATTTCAGAGTATTTCCACAAGCATCTTCTTCAGTCAACATCTACACAACCTTCCTGCTCACATTCTGACAGTGATTGTTAAAGATGTCCATTTCTCATTTCTGTGTATCACAAGGTCGGTCTGTCACAGATCAGGTGCTTTATCATACGCTGACAGCCGCTTGTTACACCCATCGAGTTATTTCAGTTTGGGAGGAAGTGTGGGACGCTCGTGTGCTTTACTGCATACTTTTATAACTGGGTTAAGCCAGTTTTGTAAGGAAGCACTAAAGCTTGGGACATGTGGAATTTTGACAGCTGTGGAAACAGCCCAAAGTAATCACAAATTTATCATCCATTGATTGGATCTGTATAGATTGCAGCTGCAATAAACCTGCAGTATATTAAAGGTACCAGATTGCTAAGGCTAGGGATGGTTAGTTCCACTCAGCTGGAGACACAGTAGCATTAAAATGTGAGTCATTTCATTAAAAAGTGTTTCCAGAAGAAAAAAAAAAAAGCTTTGCTCTTCCTAAGCTCAGGAGACTTAGATGAGATTCTCATATATCTCCCATTTTTGTATCAACAGCATTTCAGATGTTTCTACTAAAATTTTAGTTTTTACTAATATTACTAATTACTAATATTGTACAGTAAATACTAAAACTATCATATAGCATTATACATTTGAAAGCATTACACATTTCAGAATATAAAGGGTTACTATTTTAAATTTATCTTCAGTGCCCAGCTTTCTATATTCAGCACATCTCAGAGGAAAGAAAAATCAAATCTTTTAACATGTCAAATATTTCTACAAGACAGAAATGAGGTAACTTTAACTTCATATGGAGACTTTTGCTTGAGTCTCCTGCTTCTCACACTTGTCTCCTGAGACAAAAACTCTAACACTCTCACATTTGTCTCATTTAAAGCTTTAGAAGAGATCTCATCATCATCATCATCATCACACACTGTGCACAGATTGTTCTCCTTAGCTAAAGACACTGGATCTCTCATATTTGTCTCTTTTAAAGCTTTAGAAGAGTTCTCATCATCATCATCATCATCAACACACACTGTGCTCAGATTTTTCTCCTTAGCTACAGATTCTGGATCCATCACATTTTGTCTCTTTAGAATATATCTTAACAACATCACACAGCATGCTTAGGCTTTTCTCCTACACTAAAGACACATGAGTCTTACATTTGTCTCCTCTAAATTTCAGAAGTGATTTCAAAGTGTGCACCAAGTCAAATGTCTCAATAATAGCTCAAACATTTCTACCATATAATATGTATTATTAATCAAGTTAGTCTAGGATTGAGTCACATGCCATCTAATGTGCCTTTCAGCAAAGAAAGCTCCATGATCATTGTTCCTGTAGTAAGAATTCTGTAAGTCAGTTTTGATAAAGGCATTGGGTTCATTATTATTTATTATTATTAATCTGAGCACAGTGTGTGATGTTTATAAGATCTCTTCTAAACTTTAGAGGAGACAAATGTGAGACCACCTGTGTCTCTAGCTTAAGAGACAGATGAGCTAAGGAGAAAAATCTGAGCACAGTGTGTGATGATGTTGAGATCTCTTCTAAAGCTTCAAAGTGTGAGAAGCGGGAGACTCAAGCAAAAGTCTCCATTTGATGTTGAAGTAAACTCATTTCTGTCTAGGAGAAATATTTAAGAGATCTCACTTTAGATTTTTCTTTCCTCTGGGTCCATTTTGTACTTCTTGTTATATGGGTAGTGGAAACCAATGAGAACCCCATGGTAGCTCCTATTCTAGTATTGGCTCTAGTTTTTGTATTGTACCCCTCTTTGAAACCAACTAATAATAGGTTCTTTAACATTCCCTTATACAAAACATTTAAAAGTATGCTCATTTTTATGTAATTCCACATAATGCCTTTACTATATAGGCTAATTCAGAAACGGAAGAATTAACAGACAGATCAGAGTGATTAAATACTGGAAGATCATCTTGAGTAATTATGAAAAGATTAGTGTATGGAATTTTGACAGACTGAAATGTAGGGATTCAATTGAATAGCCTAGGTGAGTTCAAGACAAAAGCATGAGAGAGCTAAGTGAGTATGGAGAAATCAAAGTGCGTACATAGAGTTTAAAGAAAGTATGCTGAGATTATACTGAAGCTGGATCCACTATAAAAATACTTTCTTACTACACAGAAAACCAAAGAGTTTGTAGACATGTAGGTGCAACATTACTTATATCCATCAGAATGTGTTAAATGAACTATCAAAAAGTATTACTGTCTGAATTCACAGTATTGATACAACAGTAGGTGAGAAGTACCAGGGTGACTTTTTACTACTGGCTTGATTATGAAGTATGCATCTGACGGACAGCCTACTATCACATGAGTCAACGGGAGAGGGTTTGTGAATGGCAATGTAGCAACACAACCGTCCTGTCCAGACTTTAGTTCTAACCCTGTTCCCACACATCTTTCTTTAATTATCAAGTAACCACTCAGCACCTTGATTAGCTGGTTCAGGTGTGTTTGATTGGGGTTGGAGCTCAAATATGCAGGATAGTAGCTCTCCAGGAGCAGGGTTGGAGACCCCTGGATTAGAGTATGGAGAAATTTGAATGACTATAGAGAGATCAAACCAAGTATTCAAGATATCTCAATGAGTATTGGGGCACTATAATACTGAGAGAAACACTGAGAGGTTTTCTATATAAATACGGACAGTGAAAGTGGGACTTCATGATTCAATTCGGCATTTGGGGTTTTCTGCAGGAGGTGTCAGGTATTAAGTTCTCCAAGGAGAGACCAAAACAAGTATGCAGTGATCAGAGTATGGAAAGATCAGAGGCAGTATGGATGCATCATAGTGAGTACTGAAAGAGATTGATTTTCTGTATCGATATGGACAGTGAAAGCAGGAAGCCATGATTCTGTTGGCTTTTTGGATTGATGCAGGAGGTGTCAGTGAAAGTGGAACCTCATGGTTCTGTTGGCTTTTTGGGTTTAACACAGGAGGTGTCAAATATAAGTTCTCAAAGGAGAGATCAGAACAAGAAAGGAGAGATCAAAATATGGAAAGATCAGAGACAGTATGGAGGCATCATAGTGAGTACTGAGGGAGTCTGATTTTCAGTATCAATAAAGACAGTGAAAGTGGAGAGCCATGGTACTGTTGGATTTTGGGGTTTACGCAGGAGGTGTCAGGTATACATTCTCAATGGAGAGACTGGATCAAGTATGGAGAGATCAGAGGCAGTATGGAGATATCGTAGCATGTATTGTGAGAGTAGAATTAGTACAGAGAGATCAGTGCAAGAAAGAACAGAGATCAGCTGCAGTATGGAGAGATCAGAACAGAGAGGTCTTCGAAAATATATAGAGATCAGCATGCATACAGGGAGATTAGTGTAAGTAATTATATAGAACTTGCATGCAGTGAACGGTCTCTAGATACAAAGATCAGTGTGGGTGTGGAACAATCAATTCACACTGCTGCTAATCAGTTTCTTGGTTCGTGAATCGTAGCTGCATATTGATCATGTGTTCAGCATGCTGAGAGTGTTGTATTTCAGTATTTGACTGCTTTCAATAGACCATGTGGTATTGTTTAGTGCTCTGTGATATTCCAAAAACAGAAAATATTCCACAAGAGAGAAAAGGAATCATCGAAAGGACCTTGAAGCATGCACTCGATTTTGACCCTATTTAAAAATGATTTTTAATAAACAAGTCTCAAAATCAGGGCAATAATCCCATAGTTCTTGCCTAAACATTCAGGGACTTGAGACCTCAAGCAAAGAGAGCAAAACTATGAGTCAGACCAAGTCATGGTGGTTGCCGGGAGGAATGAGAGTGAGAGAGAGAGAAGGATGAAATGTTTCCGAGTTGAGTGATGGTGAGGAAATGCAGCTGGGCTCCAGGGACCCGCTGCAAGACTTCATGATGATTCGGGCTCCCAGTCACCTGAGCTCGGCTTCTGTCTGATACCAGAGAACTTTGCTGACAAGTAGTCACTCAAAGGTGCAACCAAGCCTTTCAACAGCTGCCCGACGGCCAACCATAGAGAGAATATCCACTCTGAAAGTCCCAGGCATGCCTTTGTCAATAGAGCAATTATTGTAACTGGATACACACTGGAGTTTAATGCTGGGTTTATTACTAATTGGGGCTGAAATTTCTGAAAAGGCTTTCATAGGATTTCTGAAAAATTAGTTAAATAATTTGTGGGCTTTCTGCTTCCTGGGATGTATAGGGAATCATAACTGACAGAATGAAAATCCACTGAAATATGTACAATGTCAAAGGAATGACATTTCTTGGCTCTTGGCTTCATATTCAACTTTGCAGTTTCACATATCTGCAATATGACATTCTTTGGAAATACTATAGCTCTGGTGCTCTTTTCGTCAAAAACACAGGCAAATCTGCGAGAGCTAATTTATTCTGCGGACAGTCAGGAGAGGGAGGAAAGACAATCTACTCATTCAGATTCACTTTATGAACACTGATGGCATTTCGGAATTCTATGCAATTCGTGAAGTTTCACCAGCATAACAGGTTTTCCTTTAGACGCCCGTTCATATGAAACATCGGGACTGGAGAGTGATGTGATTGGTTAAGTCATCTGCTGCACATGTTTGTTGACTTTGTTACCAATTGTAAACTATGTTTTGAGTTAAGTAACTGCTGACTGTGTGAGGCATCGTGATTAGTTTCCACAGCTGTATGCTGTGTTTTTCTTCACCAAATCAGCCGGAATAGACAAAAAAGAACAAACAAGATATGTTTATCAAAGCGGGCTTGGATTTGCAATCCAAAAACTCCATTCTTTGGAACTATGCCAATCCCAAACTAATTCCAACAGATCTCACCTAGAACTAGAAAATAACATATTACTAAATTGAATCCCAATGAAGCAAAAACGGTTGCATACAGTATATGAACATGGAAAGCAGCAGGGGATTTCTGAACGAAAGGGCGTGCAGTTCATCATAGTACGAGCAGGGTTTCATCGACTGAAAATAAAAATTATGCTGAGAAAAACAAAAATTAATGCATACTATTTACTGATACCGTGTAATGGGCTGACAAAGTTTGACTGGGATTCGGGCTCAGATTTCATCGAAGGATTATTTCTGTTCTAAAGCAGAGTCCGCCACCTCACGCTGCTGTTTGGGATTTTGTTGACAGGGACGTCTCTTCCTCTTTCAGGCCATTGTATCGCTGAAGACACTCTGCAGTGGTGAATTAACATTAAAATCAACCCCAGCGAGGCTAGACTCCACAGTGCACTCGGCTCTCCCAATAATCCAATATATTCCAATGGAGTTGCTCGGCAGCTGTGAAGTCCAGGGGGGGGGCCGAGCAGCAGGGATGTCTTTCATGGGAGAAATGAAGGTCTGTGTGATTTGGAGCTCTGAGACATACAGAGGTCATTCTCTTTTGCTGAAGTTATATCCTCTAGCTGAGTGTACAACTGTCCTCTGGTAGGTGGCAAGTCTTCAAATGATTCAAAGGCCAGGGAGCTTTCTCACTCCAAATGTTTTTTTTTTCTTCTTCTTCTTCTTTTTTTAGTTAACAGTTTAAATTAAACTCTCTTCTTGTTCCCAGACAGCCGAAGGTCAGCAGTTGATGATCGGTGATGTGCCATGGCACAGCAAACTAAATTTTATGTAACCAGTTTTAGTGTTTAGTATCGATAATCAAGGCAAAACTGTATTTAATTTCCTTAAAATGTATATTTAAATTGTGTTTGTTAAGGCAAGCTATTTTACTATTGCTTAAACTAAGAGAAACCCATTCTCTGCATTAAGGTTCAGAGAGCTTGTTTAAAATCTTAAAACATGTTAGCTTTGCGAACAATTCCTGGGCGATAATATATCTCTGATTACTTTTCTTAAAGTTAAAACCTCATTGAAAAGGAGTAGAAATGGTTGACATTGTAGTTTACTGTCATGAAAATTCAAACTGTTGCGATGGTTATCATTAAATTAACAATATTTTGAGTAATGTATATTCCTTACACATTTGGAACTATAATTTAGGAGATTCACTCCTGCATTCAAATGTATTGTGACAGTCAACTTAGAAATTTAGCAGTGGGTACGTGATCAAAACAAAATTTTAAAACCATTCAGAATACCTTAGCAACCGCATTACAATGGCCTGTCAACCGTTCACAACTCCTATGGCTGTGAGTTTTGTGCAAGCAACAGCCAATCACATTTTTCCCCCTTTTTTTTTTTTTCTGAAAATAATTTAACCAGAACTACTTTTCGAATTCAGGTTTCATTCAACCTTTGTTTTGTTAATAATTTCAGTCTTAGGCATCAGTCTTAGATTAGTATTGAAATTGTACAATTTCTCACTGTGTTCAAAACTACCAAGCGTTGATACCATTTTTGCAAACGGTGAAATGTATTTTCAGACTGAGAAGTTGGAACATTGAGCATACTTTCTTTCTTTTTTTCTTTTTTTTATTGTATACATCTATACATTTCTGTCCATTTTCCCATATATTTACATTTGAAGTTACAGCTTTTCTTTTGTTGCCTTGCAAACACTTCTGTGTCCTTCAGAAAAAAAAATCTAGAGGTACTGTATTGACGCCTCTAATTTAATCAATATTTCACAGGTTAAAATCGAGAGAAACACAAATAAAGCAACTGAGACTTGATTCGTAGCAGACAGAGTTTACCTGAACCCAACTAGATCGGGTTAACCAAATCCAGACTGGAAAAATAATAATCAGACCTTTGCTATGAACCACCATGAGCTCAGTCTTACCGAAATTCACATTTATAGTTTATCCCTTGATTCTAAATAATTTGTAAATAAAGTGCAATGACTAATCAGCAAGCCATCTGATTTTTTGAATCAATTATTTTAAATGAAAACAAATAAATACATATAGCATTGTATTGTTTGTATTGCATTTAGCATTTTTTTTTTCTTTTTTTCATGTATATCCAAATGTGGTTAATTAAATTTAATGAAATCACAGCTTCTGCAGATCATTTGCTTTAAAATGGAAAACAAATGTTTAGATGCTGGTAGGAATTTTACCTGTTAATGTAAAAAAAAAAAAAAAATACCATTGTGTGTGTACTAAAGGAGTTTTTATCTTGCATGTCTGATGTCTTGTGTCTTATCTTGCAACAGGACACAGAGAGAGCCAGAGCTGCCACTGATGCCCAATAATGTTTATATGAATAAAAAAAAAAAAAAAATCTAAATAAATAAATAAATAAATAATAATAATAATAATATAATGTCAAGTGAGTTGAACATTGAGCATTATGTTTCTCGTTTTCTCTCCCTAACACACATTTAAAAAAGTTTCACCTACTGCAAAGCTGAGTGGTGAAACTGAAATAATAGTTCTCTTACAATAAATAAAATATCCAGAAATCATTTAGAGGACACAACACTGTATTGCCATTTAGTCAATAAAAAAAAAAAAAAAACACCAACACTGCATAAGTCATTGTAAATAGGAAATGAAATTTTCAACCAACCCTGTTTTATTGCGTCACAAGCCTCATGAGGTTGCACATTTGTTATGTAGTTAAGATGAGTTTAAACATTCATTTCAAACAATTTATGCATAACTGAGCACTCAATGAATAGATTTAGAACAATAATGTTTTATGGAAATAAGCTGTATGCATTCAAAAAGTTTTATAATTATCGTCTTTTATATGAACCGAAAGAGTTCTCTTTAAATTAATATAATTAATAAGGGTACACAGCTGGACTGGGGATTGCGCATTTACAATTATGTATGACTGTGAGAGATTTTTCATCTTCTCTCAATTAAATATTCAGGCAATTATTTCAGAAGATTATTGACCTCAGAGGGGACCTGTAGTGTCACATTGGTTTTGGACATCTACCTTTCTCTTACTGTACTCATGTTAATTAAAACTAAAGAAACTCACCAGCAGCATCTTTAAATATCCAAACACCATATGGCACAGACAAATTATTCTCTCTGCTTCTGTATGCAAGTTTGGATTATTTTTCTTAGTTAAATTGTGAAGTTTGCACTCAAGTTTTGGTTGGTGTAAAACAAAAACTGGTAAAGGTCTGCTTATGGTCAATCATTTTTAATAGCTGTAAAATATTTCATGCCTTTATGTAATATATTTTATTGGTTTTTGTAATATATTGCAATCTGATGTGTTGAGGACCAACTGAAAATACTCCGAACAAAAGCAAAAAACTGAAATTATTTTTAAAAATGAAGCCCATTTGGGGTTTCTGGTTTTTCGTTCTGCAACTTTCTGGACTTTATTAATTTAGCGATGATATCGCCAATTGTATAAACATCAGATAATTGTGCAGTTTGGATAAGACATCGAGTCACCCTGGAGCTTCCTAATGGGTATGGGACAACGTTATTGCAGAATGTGGTTTTTGGCCTCTTGCGTAAATAGAATGAATTGGAGTCTCGCAGGTCGTCGTACGGCAGTTGTATATGCTAATGTCTGGGATATATTAATCTTAACTGGCAGACCTCGGAGAAGGGCTGAGCTGTCGGCACATCTGTTTCCACTTGGCTGTGGATGTCTTTGCATCGAGTCTCCAAGTTCAGACATAACACTGACTTTAAATTACAGTGACCTTAATAACAGTTGCTAAGCCATTCAGCACTGGTTAGATTTGTTTCACAGATATTTGTTTTAGCAGATATCATGTTTCAGAGAGAGAGTGAGAGAGAGAGAGAGAGAGAGAGAGAGAGAGAGAGAGAGAGAGAGAGAGAGAGAGAGAGAGTACAAAATCACGGTGTAATACAGTGACATACACGTACAAACTGTTGAAGGCTCTGGTAGCGTTACATGTGGGAGAGTGGCATTTGTTTGTATAAGTCACTTGCTTTACAGGTCAGTTATTTGACATTTGTGTAATCCAAAAACCTATGTGGTCATAAAGGAAGTCCAATGTGAACTTCTTTTGAGGCTTGGGACCGTTCCTCCCTGTTCTCTCCTGAGTAAACAGTTAAATTTGGAAAGGCGAGGAGACATTTGAGGAGGGCTGGTTTTACTTGATAGCATTTTGAATTTATTTAAAATAGTTTTGGGTGTTTATTGCAGTTGTTTCATTTTGTTTCTATCAAAAGCAGTTGGGTTTGTGGTGTTTTATGAATTTTACTGGATTTTTTATATATTTTTTTATATATATATTTCTATATATATATATATATATATATATATATATATATATATATATATATTGTACAGAGTTTCCTCTTTCATAGCTCAGGAGACATAAAGGGCTTGGTATTTAGGCACAAACTTAGTTTAAGATATTCTCCTAAAATTCCTTGGGAGAAGAAGTAAAAAGGGGAAAGCACAGAGCGGATCATTTGGCCTTTAAAGAATTTGATGATAATTTTTTGAGCTATTGAAATCTCTGACTGTGGTATTTTGGCAAATCTGGGCACAGTTCAGGACATACTGAGGTTTTCTGAAGGAGACACAATTAATGGATAAAAAAAACAAAACAAAAAAAAAAAAAAAAAAAAAAAAAAAAAACATTTGTATTGTTTTTAAAGTAAAAACCTTAACAAAAGTCTATTTTTTCTCTATTTAAATCTCACTGTCTACAATAAACAACTGAGTTGTAAAAGTGATCTCATTTGTGATTTTCCTTTCTTATGGGAGAATGACAATGAGAACTAATGTTCTTACCCAAACAATCTTATACATTTTAAATTTCATACCCATAAACTTTTCATTAAAATCAGAATGCTTCAAAACTGAAAAAGACTGAAATATCAAAGCATTCTTATGGAGTATTTAAGGTCATAAAATAATAGTTATAATCATTTTAAATATAACAAACACACACACACACACACACACACACACACACACACACACACACACACACACACACATATATATATATATATATATATATATATATATATGATGCATAAATGACCGAGTTTAACAGGAAGTGATCTGGAGACATACAATTGCTTCCTGCTGGTATTGAGAATGACTAACAAAGCACCATACTGACACCCACATTTACACTTGCAACCCTCATGTTTACTGCAATAAAATCAGTCTGATGATGAAAAATCTGTTTTCCATATACAAAAATGTAGATAGCACAGATTCTAAAAACAGAAATGTTTCTGAAAGAAATACCAACACACATACACACAATGTAAATAAAACATTACAAACATATGACTGGGAGGGTTGTTGGTTGATAGTTCTGATTATTTTTTTTATTTTTTTTGGTCTGATGTGACCTAGCAAAATCAGCAAGCAGAGGATTGGAAGAGTGTTACACAGCTAATACCTGCACTAATCCTTATTGAAGCTACAATCTGCTGCGCTACATATCATAAAGAGCAACTAAAATGAATACAATTCCATCCTGAATAGATCAACCAGTGTTATTTGTCATTATGTCAATCCTATTACAATACACCACAGTTCAGCTGAATTCGTATTCATATAAAAATGACAAAAATCTGTTACAGGATCTCGGCTGCACACATTCATTTCCACATAAGCATAGAAACACATTAAACATGAAGCTTTGCTTTCTTATTATTCTCTCAAATAACTTCTCTTGTATACAGTTTTATGATTCAATTATATTTATTTAATACATGAACTGTAACTGTATTTTCACATTTGCTGAATCTATTGATTCTCCAGGTTTATTTTCTTTATTTTAAGAGATTGTTCTGAAGTACTTCCCACTGAAATAAATGTAATACTAACAGCAAAATGATTTTTTTTTTTTTTTTTTTGAGGAGACAACCCTAGCATATTTAAATAGATAAAATTGGTGGTTTGTAACAGAACTGATATGTTTTGGTGCATATGTGAGTGAGTGTGTATTTGTGCATATGTGATTTTGCTAAACGGCATTTGCCTTTCTTTGACTGCAAGAATGCAAAACACATGTGGTTTAGTTTTGCAAAAATAATGCATAAACATCAGAAAAAATATCAGAATAACCTTTACCACATCTGTTTTCTCTTTTGTCCCCCCAAATGGATTTATTACTATGTAAAGTTATGCATATGAAAATATAAGTACGCACTCTTATGCTGTGAGCCTCACCTGCTGTATGAGTGAAACAGAGAAATGTGCCCTTAGAGTTGTTGTATTTGACTGATATAGCACTCCGAAGCTTTATTAAAGCCAGGTGTAAGGTGGGGGGGATGTGTTCCAGTTGCATGCTTCTCCCTCCATGGCCTTAACAACTTGTTCTTTAACAGTTCTACGATGTGCATTGCATTTCAGGGTCATTGACTGTGAGGACGATCAACTAATGAAATAATGGTAAGTGCATTGTTGAAAATGGCATGCATGCACCTTTGTTTTGTGGATTATTGCTCCGGTTGCAGCATGCATGGCTACAGTCGGTCTTTCTGATTAAGGCCAAGTTGGGGAAAAAAAAAAAAGACAAAAATCTGCACTTTTTCTTTTTGATGCAAGCTAGAATTACAGTGAGAAAACATGTGCAGTCATTGGCTGAGCAGGCCAGCCTGTCCACAGCATGAGGGAATCTTTCTCCAGTGTGCCCCAATGAGGGGCATGAAGCAATGCAAATCCAATGGAAACTGGCCAAAAGTTGTATATACAAAACAAATAATCTGCTTTACTTTCCTCCTCAGCTCTGCGTAATCGTCTTCCACAGCAGCCATTGCTAAAGTTGTACTCTTGATAATATGTTTATGCGATCATTTCCTCACTGACTCCGTATCCGAGCGATAAAGAAATCCGGTTCCAGGTTTTGAGCGCAGCCCCTTCTCTCACATCTCAGCTCGGCTCGCACAGAGAGAAATCCCTCAGCCGCGGGCCGCTGTCTCTCCGGCTGGATCGGGACTCAACAAACCTGAAGAAGACGCGCAAAGGACTGAAAAAAATAAAGAGGACTGCTTTTACTTGGTTATTTTTCTCGCGTTCCTTTTTTGCTCTTTTTTTCATTAGTTGCCTTGCAAAGGGGTCCGCGTCCCCGCTCTCTCCTCCAGAAGGTCGGACTCTTTCACCGTACCCGCATCTCTTCATCCCGACGCGGCGGAGCGCAGGACTGAGCGCGGGTCTGCGGGAATGTGAGCGCTCACACCGAGAAAAAAGGCTCGGATGAGCGGAGCATGTGTGCGTTGTGCGCTGAGACGCGCTGCTCCTGTTCGAAGACCTCAACTGATTAATTAACTTTCCGTCTGATTTTTCTTCAACTATCCGCGCACTCACAAAAGGTAAGAAGCTTTAGTCAATGATTATGATGCGCTTTTATGCAGGTAAATCCTGTTGCTCCAAAGTGGGCGTTTAACACATTTGGGTTGGTTACTCAAACTTTTCGCGCAAAAGTATTAATGAGAACATAATTATCAGCGTCATGCGTGATGTTTAGATAATGATAGCGCAAGATAATAACGGTGGACCGAAGTTTGCATTTTAAATATGTATTTCATAACTTGTATGAAAAAAAAAAAAATATGAAAGAGTTGAGCTCCAGTTAGATGACTCTCAAAGAACAAAACTACTCTGTTCAGAGTAATTAAAATGATGGAAAGGGGGACCATGGCTAATTGAGAAATGGTTAATCAAAACACAACCAGATGTGGATTGATTTGGTCGGCTGCCATTTCTCTCTTTGTCTTTTACTCTTTCTTTCTCAATCTCTTTGAATGGAAACTATTAGTGAGGGAATGAGGAGTTTTCAAATAAATCCCATAGAGATATTTCATTCCAATGGAAATTCTTTAAAGGTGTCGGTGAAGTCTGCACACTTTAATTTATTGTCATTGCCTTTTGCTTCCTACGACAAGCATGTGGTGACCTACATCAACTGTTGAACTCTCTAAAGCTTGACTCGGTTGTTAAACTGAGGTCTTGTGTCTATAATTAAAAGCGATTTCAGGCTCTTTTTGCTCGTTTTTAACTCCTTAGCATGATTAATGTGAAAAGAATGGTTCAGGGTGCACAGACAGCAGTGATCGAGTGCTAACTAGGGGACTGAAAGAACCCAGAGTGGTTTAAATCGTCTGAACCAGACTTTCTCTAAATATAACATCGGACACTTGTGAGCAGCCGCTGTAAAATTAGATCTTTTAACCCCACATTCATAATTAATCCGCACCCAGGCCCCTAGTGCCAACAGTGAGATGAGCAGAATTCGGTCGGTGGCACTTCTTTGCCAAAACACACTCTAAACTGCTGTGAAATGAACATCTTGTCGGGGCAAAGAAAACCTAATGCAAACCTTTGCATAAGTATGCATATTACATTGTAATTACATGGTAGTAATAATGTAATTAATGTATTATAATTATTTTCGGCACTGACAATTACACATTATTATTGTTATGACAGTAATTAAATATAATCGCATATACTATTTGTAGCTGGACACTGTAATTTGAAATGTTACCAAAACACTGAGCAAATCACAATTGTTTTCGGGTAAACATCGCTCTGGTGCGTAAGAGCCAGTAATAAGAGTCGCTGCATTAGCGCGGTGTTGTTTGAAATGCATTGCATGACGTGCGGGATGCTAAAAAAACTGCGAAACATATCGAGTGACCTGAATCAGAGCGGTCTGGACCTACAGATGCACAGCTGTACTTTTTTATATTTGAGTTTTCTTGTATTCTGGTTCGTCTAATATATTAGAGTTTTGCTTAATGGCATGTTTCCATTGTTACATTAATAACACAGAAAAATATCTTGTAATATAGTATTTACATATAACTTAAAAATTGTGCACTTTAAAATAGACTTATTTTTGATGTCATAAACCTACAAATTATTTCAAATACCGTTTCGAGGTGCACAATAATTTCTCAGAAACAGGACTTTAGGTACAGATGCAGAGTTTCACCATATGGCATGTGGTTTTTTGCTCTGAATTCTTGCATGTCACCATTTGTGCTTTAAATAGACATTCTCTGACCAAAAAAAATGTTTTGAATGTGTATAAGTGTGAATGGACTCTGTTTGAAGCCGCTCCATTAGCATTTCAAAGTGGCCTGAGCTCTATTTGAGCCCTGTGCTCTATTAGCTTGAGCACAGGCCCGGAGAACAGGAGGGGTGAGAGGGGACCAGGGCTTGTAGTTCATTTCTCCTCGTCTTTGTGTTTGTGTGTGAAAACACTATCCCATCCTTTTCATTTCAAAGGGATATTTTCCTTGGCTCTGTTTCTTTCTGGCCCCCTTCCTGCATCAGAGAAATGAAAACAGCCAAACATGAGCAGGATTATGAGATCCACCAGAGAACTTGCTTAGGTATTTTCACTCAGAGCCGAAAAATAGTGTTTTTCCACATTTCCAGTAATGCAAGGATGAATGGATGTCATAACACCTACACACACATTCTGCTCACAAGTGTGTAGCTTTATGTTCATGAGAGTTCGTTTTTATATATAGCCCGGCACATGTCTAATTATTCACAATTCAGTTTGTGTAAATAGTGCAGACGCTGTCTTCTAAATATAATGTGAAGTATTTTCTTTTATTTTTAAAGTCAGCTTTAAAAGTTTTAGAGCGTATCCGTATATTGATTTGTTTTTAATTGAATTTAGTCAGCGAGAGCTGTATTAGCTTTGCTTTTGGAGTTCTTTGTTCTCTTCCATTTTTTTGCTCCGTATTAATGTGCTTATATAGTCTCTTCTGTTGTAATATTCTGCATTTTTTTATTTATTGATTGTTTCATTTTTTGCAAACTTGAAAAAATATGATTTGTGGCCCAGTGCACTGATTTCAATGTGGTGAATATCAGACACATGTAGAGAGCATTTGGCATAGTATGAACAGTAAAATGTGTAAAATACAAGCATTTTATCAGTTCATCAGTGTTTTTAAATCACAGTTGAGCCCTGAATAATGAACAAGCCAAATTGTGGAATAATACATAGTATTCTGTGGTGTGTGCTTTGTCACTGACAGGCATTGTTCTCTGAACATGAGAGCATTTGCTCAGCCGAATCAAATAATCGGACTTAATGAACAACACATACAACATCATGTAGCATGTCTATAGAAGTATGGTTTCTGAATAGTGTTTAGAGCAGTGATTTGATGCTATTAAACATGATACTAATAATAATGTGCTTGAAGACTTTGACAAAAGCAAACCACTTCAGCAATGACATTCGCTTCGTAGGGCAATGCTGTTACTTTACAGACACTGTCATACAGGATACAAGGTCATATGCTGTGGTTACTAAGCACAAAAATAACACATTCATTTGTGCAAGAATTTCAAATCAGATGATTTCTTTCCCTGTTTTTGATTCAGTTGTGTGTTTACAGAGCATCCTGCTGTGCCGATAAACGCTCGGCAATTTGCAGGGAATAAACAGCCCTGCTACACTTGGAGTTTTATGTAAAGTGCTCGACTGCCTTTGGTGGGTCAAATACCTGCATTTTACGGTGGTTTTGATTTTACGATCAGTAATCAACGGAAGACAAGGGCGCCTTCTCTGCCATTTTGTCAAAGCGTTTGTTTCTGCTTGCGAAAGGTTTGTGTGACAGTGGGACGGCAGACTTTATACACAGGCTGCCATTTTAATCAGCTGCAGACTGTGAGCAGCACACACCCAGACTCAGAGTGTTTTCAGACATGCGATCACTGGGATCTGTTTTTGTCAAATAAATCATTTCTCAACAAAAACACAATTGGCAATTAAAAGTATTTTTAAATAATGATGATGGTAATAATAATAATAATAGAAAATATGGTTTTGCTTGTAATTCTGCATTGTAAAATAGAATAAGACTAAGACTAACCCAATAAAATTTAACATAACAAATAAAATCACCGCCAAATGAGGCAAATTCACTCCATGTTTCTGATCACTTTTGTAAATGTAAATACCAGTGTGAATAAAAGTGAATAAAAGTGAATAAAATGAATATTATTTTGTTTTGTTTTTTAGAATTTTTTTGACAATTATATACTTTATATAACTATAAGGACAGAAAAAAAGCTGTTGTAATATATATTTTTTCCTATGTGGACAGGAATATTTTGGTATCGTGGATTACATCCATTTAGCATTTATCTTATGCTCTGCCGTGTTTATTTTTATTTAAATGTAAATGAAGTCCACAGCATGATTCATGTTATTTCATTTTCAAATTCAGAACTACACATATTTAGTTTGGTGTATACACAGGGGGCATGACTTATCTATCCCAGAACTGCTATTAAAAAAAAAAAAAAAAATTCAATTTCTCATCAGAGAGGAGAAGGTTGGAGCTCAGGTACGGGGTAAACAGTATCTGTGAGCAAAGAGCGAGAGAGAGAGAGGCGGGTGGGGGGCGGGGGTTATTAGACGTCTGGTGTTAGGAGAAGGGTTGTGTCGTGGCTGGTTTATAGGAGCACACTTGAAAGGGCCATTTTCAAGCAGACACACCTGTTATTTCAGAACACTGAAGAGAAGTTGGCTTACAGTGTAATCCTTCTTTTGTAAGTTATCTACAACAAAACTTCTTCAAATGTCAAAGATTACGGAAATGCAGACTTTCAGAAGTCTCATGAATTTTTCTTATTAGTTACTTTTACTAAATATTTATTAATTTTAAATTATTATTATAATTATTATTATAAGTAGTAATAATAAATATTTACTATTAACTATAGTACTAATAAACATTTACTATTAAACTTACTACTATTTTATGTTGTATTGTTTTGTAAAATAATAATAGTAATGTATTAAATAATTAATTCTGACATTTTGGAATTGTGCATAGTGTCCAAAAATGTTTAATAAGAAATATTAAGCTAATAGTTTAGCTTCTTCAAAGTAGCCACTCGGTCTGTATTACTGCTCAACCACAAATGAAACAATATTGAAGGCGTTCCCATGTATGCTGAACACTTTTTCCTTTCTTCTAAATAATCCATTAAATAAATCAATGAATGAATAAAGTTCACATGTAAGCCTAATTTCAGCAAAGTGTTCAAAACTTTGACTGGTAGTGTACATTTATTATCATAAAATGAAACAGAATAACAGATCAGACATTTCCTGATTCCACTAATCGTCAGATAACTAATCTAATCTGGGGTCAACAGGAAGTTTCCTAAAAGCATTCCGGGGTCAGAGGTCAGACTTATCTTGTGCTGTTCATGTGACAGTTTATCAGGGCAGTTGTAACCAATCATGAGAGCATAATCAGAAGCTGTGAGTTTCTAAATCTCCTTACCTCCTTTTCGAAGTTAATTTTGCTTTAAATGATCTCTCCAAATGTTCAGAAACTGCACCAGGTGCTGATTCCGCTGAAAATATATATCAGAATGAAAGCGAAAAGGCTAGATTGTTAGTGTAAAGAATGTTAAAGAGATCCAAACATAGAAAATTCTTAGTCGTTTGGTCGTTAACCCTTTTCAAAGTGCGATTTAATGAGCTATTTCTACCTTAAAAACGACTTTTGTTGGTGTAACCTTGTGTAGTGCAAGTTGATACATTCATATTTAATAATAATGTATCAACTTGCACTACACAAGGTTACACCAACAAAATTTTTCTACATTTTTACATTACCTGACAAAACCTGACTGAGTAGATTTTGAGTAGATTTATAAAAACAGCACAACAATTTCAAGTACAAGTAAATAAGTATAATTAAAAATATATATATTCACATATGTATGCATATTATTGATATTACATTGTTGTTTGTAATTTTGTGAGGACAGTGCAGTGTTTTAGACCCCCCCCCCCCCCGCCCAGTACTGATTAAGCTCAGGAATTCAAAAAGGATATTGTTCCTAGATCAGCACTTTGGGGCTCTTCAAAAAAGAGCAAGCTAGAGAACTCTTTATTACGGCTAAATCAATGCTGTTGCTTCCATGCATTAATCTAAATTCTGATGCACAGATTAGGAGTTTATTAAGGTGTGAGACCTTTGTTCAGGCCAAGGGTCTACACTGATTGGGTAATCTGTCTGCGAGTGACATCTGACAGCTCCACCTCCATTGATTTTCCGAAGGAGGTCGTCGGCCACATTGCGTTAGATGACACATAATGAGTGGAGAGTTTAATCCAGACAAACAGGCAGGTTGCAGAGCTAAGTTAATTACTTAAAGGTAGCAGTCATTACTCTTTATTCTAGTGCTGATGTGCCCAATACAAACAGCCTTCAAGTGTCTGTCGCCCTGACACCACTCACCTGGCCGTTCTGGCTCAAATGCAGCTTGTCAGCGGCATTGTGTTGTGTGTGCTCATTTAACGCAATGCATCAGCCGCGCTAGGCTGAGAAATGACAGCTGCAATATTTACTGCCAGAACAAACAGGATTCATGTTTCGAGATCCTTGTTTTCTTTTTTTCTTTTTCTTTTCATTTTCTTTTTAGTACTTTGCCTGACATATGAATACAATACAAATCATCTACTGAATGGAATCAGGGATTTTCATTCAACCACGGACCGAATTCAAACCTGAACCTATTACATTTTTAAATATAAATTACTGATTTGATGGTAAACTTTTTTAGTAATATATATATATTTATATTACTCGACCTTTAATTCATTTGTATGTATATATTGATACATTGTATTGAGTAAAACATGAAAATAATAATAATAATAATAATAATAATAATATTTAATTAAGCAAAAGATCATGAGTTTTGATTTCTGTTGAGATTGTATTGGTTTGTTCTGTATGGATGAGCGGTATTCATTTTATTTTTTGCACATCTTAAAAAGGAATTAAAAAGCCTTAAATTAAAACAACACGCAGATACCCTGGACTTGTTTCACCTCAGCAATGACTTTCATTTTTTTTTGGCTGATGTTACCAAGGCTGCATCCAAAAAGCTATTAAAGCTTTGTTTCAGTATACGGATCTTGTTAATGCTCTCTTCTAGAATTTTGCCAATAATTAACAAAGCAATTAATGCGATTAATCTTGATGTAATAAATGTTATGGTAGTAAAAGCAAATATTAATGACAAATTTAAAAAGTGAACTCTGGGATACATTAAAGTGAACTCGGCCTCCAGCCTTCATGCCCCAGTCAAAAAAAGTTTGCGTCCGTTGCAAATTTGCATTAAGTTCTGGCTCCATTCTGATGTGGAACGCCCACTTTTCATGGTCCAATGAAATCTCACTGGATTAAATCAAGTCCTACCTGACATTTTTTTTCCTCATTGAAATAAAAACAAATAATGGCAGACTAAGCCATTAGCTTTGAGGAAAAGAACTCAATAACATTTACGGGTTCCATTTTGTAATCATGTTGAATTTCAGTCTTGTTTGAATTGTAATGTCTTCTTCTGTTACATATAGGATTTTTATCCTCAGAGACAAGAGTACAGAGGACAGGAAATGATGCAGAAAGGGAGACAGAGTGTGATCACGTCTCCTAAAATGAGCGCCTTTGCTCTATGTGTCTTGAGCATGTGTAGCAGTGCCAGGCCGCAGCTCTGGTTGGGAAGCGCAGGGTTAAGCGGCAGATCATATAAGCTGAGTTCCTTTATTGTCAGGCTGACTATAATGACCACAATGCATTTCTAATGGGAACTGCATAAGGAGGGGACACAGGTTACGGCCTGTTACATGTGTTGCATAAAATGACGAGTCAAGGCTGAACAGATGTATAGTATAAGATATAAAAAACTAATTTTTATTCGCTAAAGATCAAATTTGTGTATAAAGTAACCACCCATCATTCTAGTTTTAATTATTTAAAGTGTATTTCATCCACATGGCAGTTTTGATATCTTTGGTTTGTCGCACCTGCTGAAATGGCTCTGATCGCCACAAAACTGCGAAGTGTCAAACACTTCTTAATGGTATTTGCATAACTCACACATTCCTGGTGTGAATTTCGCCCTGGTTAACACAAACAGTGGTGGGGCGGCTTGTCTCGCGCCACACACAAGAGCCAAGAAAGTTACTCACAGATATCTAACTGGATATCTGTAAAAAAAAAAAAAAAAAAAAAAAAAAAAAAAAAAAAAAAAAAAATATATATATATATATATATATATATATATATATATATATATATTCCTCAGAGGGTATTTGGTATAACATGCTGCATTTAAAACCTTGAAAATATTCATTTGAAACTGTAGCGCAGTCTTTAAAAAAAAAACAATGTTATCATTAAAAATTAATATAGATATTATAGTGTATATATAATATATAATATAGTGTGGAAAGAATATATATACATTGTACACACACACACACACACACACACACACACACACACACACACACACACATTTTAATAATAAAATAAAGTTACTTTTTTAACAATTAAAAAGTAGTTTTCAATAGTTATACTAGCTATTTTTTCCTATTAGCTGTTTAACATGTTTGTAGTGTAGGAAAAAAAAAATATAATAGAAAGAACTGTATGTTATCATTACTTTTATTTTACTCATTATCATTTAATTTTTTTTCACACACATACACACACACATTATAATAAAAATAAAGATAACACACTGTTTTTTTTTTTTGAGCTGTTTAAACTATTTGGATATTAATTAAAAAATGTACACAATGCAGACAAGCAGACAAAAATGTTGCATTTATAATTAATAGGCAACTGTCATTAGCTCACGTGATGTACAGCACTGCTTTATCTGTGTATTCTTGGCTGAACGAAGCACATTCGACATATTACTTTGTGAGTGGAGTTCTGCGAGCCCTCGGCCCAGCTGAGGCCCCGTTAACCGAGTGCCCCCCATCATTGCCACGGCTCCAGTGGCCTCTTTTGTTGTATACTGATAAGATCTACTCAGTGTTTGCTTCACCAACCTCCAGTGGTGTGTCTGGTTACTTCACTGCAATTAAGAGAAAGGAAAACATGCCCAGCTGAAGTGTAGAAAAATCTTTTGTGTGTGTGTGTGTTTATGTGTGCATGTGCGTGGGCTTTCTTTCACAGAGTTTAATGTGATTCATAGATTATGTCACAGAATACATAAGGAAAGAAGAAGCCTTTTGTAGTGCAGTCGCTTTTCCTATTGGACTTTCTGTCCGGTGCATGCAGCGAATCACAAGCCCCATCAAAGCAATTACCTTTGCTTAAGCCATATTAGTCTTATAATTGGATAATCTTGTATTGCTTTGGCTTAATTCATTCTGTTTCACCAAATGGTTTCCTGTCCTCAATAACATTTTAGGAGCTCATGTTCTTAGAGTGAAATGCTCTAGCTGTCCCTTCGTCTAATATTATTTTTATTTATTTATTTATTTATTTTTTTTGTAAGTGCTTCAGTGAAATGGAATATTTGTAAATATGAACAACACAATGGATTCAGACCCAGTGATTGTACAATATACAAACTATGGATTATTGCTCCTCTCTAAAACCTTCTGTGCTGCCCTATATATAGACAGCTTCGTAACGGAATGGAACATCATAATAGGGGTTTAGAATGCTCTGCATAGACAGGAGCTCTGTGTTTTTTCAGACACAATGCATTCCTATGAAACTTATATAGGCAGCTCACTAGGTTTTGGAACAGAACTTATTAATTATTAATTAAACACTGGCGTTCAGAAATTTGGGGTCAGTTAGATATTTTGTTTTAAAAGACACATTAGATTGATCAAAAGTGACAGTAAAAACATTTATAATGTTGTTAAATATTTCTATTTCATATATATGTGGTTCTTTTGAACATTTTGTCAAAGAATCCTGAATTTTTTTTTTTTTTTTTATCATTTTCCAAAATATTAAGCATGTTAAGCAGCTGATAATAAGACGTGTTTCTTAAGTTCCAAGTCAGCATATTAGATTGACTTTTGAAGAATCATGTGACACTGAACACTGGAGTGATGGCAGAAAAAAAATAGTTTTGACATCAAAGGAATAAATTACATTTTAAAATACATTGAAATAGAAAATAGTTATTTTGAATTGTAATATCACAATATTACTGTTCTTACTGTATTTCTGATCAAATAAAGAAAACCTTGGAGCGCATAAAAGACTTTTCAAGCACAGTAAAAAGTCTTAAAAGTGTAACATATTTTAAGTCTATTGCAAAATATAATGTTATATACAGGTATAGGGAGTTAAACACTGTTTTGAAATGAATACAATCTAAATATGCATATAACATCATTTAAAAACCCCAAAGCTTCTTATAGGTTTTTCTTTACATTTTCATGGATTATCACTTGAAAATAAAAATTTGGCTTCGGAGAATGTGATATATATATATATCACATTCTCCGAAGCCAAATTTTTATTTTCAAGTGATAATCCATGAAAATGTAAAGATAGTTATATATATAGTTGCCCTCTATTGTAGTAACAACATCGGTTATCTATCACTGAAGGACTAAAACAAAGTCATATTCACGATACACTCAACGGGTGCAAATACATGAAGCAAGACTAAGTCTGCGTGAACGATGCATAAATAATTGAATGGCATCATTTGCATACTGTATGTTCAGCTCTTATTATAATCTAAACCTACGCCTTGATCAGAGGGAAATGCTACTTGTTATTTTTGACCTCTCTGTGAAGCAGGCTTCCTGAATTGATCCCTGCCTTTAGACAGTTGTGCCGTCACCCCCAAGTGTGCTCATGATATCCTCCTCTGGACTCAGATTGTGGAAAATTACACTGAATGGCAGAGACCTTCACAACATACCAGAGCTGAAAGAACACGAATAAAGAGGCTAGAGAGATAAAACGACAGACAGAGAGAGAGGCAATAAAGGAATTTTCTATATCTGCAGCCTTTCCGTGGGTGGCAGAAGACAGCTGAAATGCCGATGATCTATTTATATCGGGAAGATTCCTCAGGACAATAAAGGCTTCGATTTCTGGACAGGTTCGGAGTCCATTGTAAGGAGGTTGTTTCCCTGGATGCAGGTCACTTATGTGACACGTCTCCCAAAAGTATTCCGGTTCCACCAGCCATTTGAGAATAGCATGAAATCCTGCGGGAAAAGTTAGATGACATCAAACTCATCAATGTCGCATCCTAGTGCCAGTATGCTCTCGCCTGCAACTGAATGCAGCTGTTTTCCAATGCATCCCAACTCATTTCTGAGGAATATCATTGTTTAGATTGCATCATCGTGCAAAGATATTGTGTTGAATGTCCAACATTATTATATATGGTCTGTTATTACTGTCAGATGTTTGTGCTCTGTATTTGAAAAAAATAAATAAAATCCCTTTGAAGTACATGAGATAGACAACATAGCATCTATGTGGCAGTGAATCTGTCACACTCGAATTGAAAATAAACAGAATGAGGTTGAGAAACCATTTCGTAACAGTTTCCAAACCTTTCCTCAAGACATTCGCAACCGGTAAAAAAAAAGACAAAAAAAAAAAAATTCAAGCTTTAGGCCCTCCAGCAAACCGCTGTTCCCAATCCAATCATGCATTTATTACACTACAAGCAAGAGGAAAATGGCAAGAAAACATGGTGTCGTATTATGTCACGCATTCTCTGCATGATTGTTGCCAGCGCAGCGTTACGCGTGGGCTTGAAGGACTGAAGGAGCACAAGGCGGCAAAGACACCGTTCAGTCAGGCTGATATAGCACACAAACTCTTCAGTCACTCCAAGCTGTGTCTGTCTGACTGCTGTGCTAATGTGCCGCTTTAACCTGTGTGAAAAACACAACCGGCGTATCTGTTGCATTACATTCTCTGATCTGCTAACTAGCTACTGATAAAATATAGCATTAAAGCCACTACACGAACCTGCAAGTATAGCTAGTACTAAGTGTCTGGATTCCAAGATAAAAAAAAAAACCAAAAATCTTTGCAAAAATAACAAAATAGACAGTCAAATGTGATTTTTGAAACCACTGACAGGCAGTAAAGAATATGGGACTGATTTAGTGCCATTAGCTAACAGCGCTAATGTGTGGCAGCAAAGTTTAATTGGAAATCTTCAAAATTCACCATGGTAATTATTATCACTGTATTATAATAATAATAATAATAATAATAATAATAATAATAATAATAATAATTGAAAGGTAAAGAAGGGAAAGAACTGCAATTCAACTGAAGCGTTGCGAATTACTTTTTTTTTAAAGTGTGAAATTTAAATATGTTCATTTAAAGTTTTTGGTTATATCTATAGAAACAATATATTTGTTAAATCTATTGAAAAATATGCAAATATATTCAAATATTTATGGCATGTCAGTTGGTCTTTTCAAAGTTTTGAATGAAATATCTAGAACTGACAATTAGCCTGTCAACTTTCTTTAAAAGTTTAAGAAGTATGGGGGGGTCAAATGAGTTCAGTCTTAATCTAGTGGAGGGACAGCTGCATCTCACAGTGTTAGTTAACACGTGTAAATGAGGCTAACGATCCAGAAACAATCTCTCATGGCTTTCTTCTTCAGAGCCTTGAGCCTAACAGCTCAGAAAGAGAGATCAGCACAAAGTCATCACACAAACAAACTAAAGCCATGCGAGAAACTGGGTTTGTGGCTCTTTTCGTCCAGATTTGAATCCTTAGTTTTCCCTGTTCACTAGATTTAATATTGCATCATTTTTTATTTCAGAATCATCAATTAATTACTGAAGTTCTGAAACTATAAAGTCGTGCATACGTATTAGACACTTGAAAGTTTCTCCTTTTTTAACATGTGGCCCAGGCAATTATACCAGCAAGTCAAAAAACTTCATCTTTCCACTTTCCACTCCTTTTGAGTTGTAATCTTAAACTAGAAAAAATATATGTACATTATTAGAGGTCTGAGAGGAAGATTGAAGTAATACAGAGTTAATTATGATCCAAACTGCGATAAAAATGAGATACCAGGCAGAGGATCGTAATGAGATGGAGAATTTGAAAGCAAAACCTGCAGGACCACAAGATTGTCCTGTTTAACTACAGAAATGGCAGAGTGTCGACTCGCTGTGACTCTTTGCCAAGCATCCCACTGTTCTGCTGAGCTCGTGGGAAGTGAGGGTGTAAAATGAAAGTCACTTCCTTTCCTAAAATGTTTTGCATTCTTGCTGTTCAACCAAATGCACACAGTAACACAAAAAGGACTCAAAAGACACACAGCCGGCGAAGAGTCTCTGTGACTTAGCATTCGTTTTTCACTTGCAAAAGCAGCATTAATATCATACATTTTTCACATGCGAAAGCAGGTGCACATTTGAACTCAAAAGCGAATGGTTTTGTTGACGTCTTTGAAAAAGGTCAATATTGTTGCATCAGGTTTAGCATGAGGGTTTAACTACTGGTTGCGCTGTCAGGAGAGATTTAGACCTGACTCCACCCTCCTTATCTATCTGCCGATTTTTAAACGATTTTCTGACGAGCTTGTTCTCACCATCACACCAGTTTGCTCGTTGAGATCTGAAAAAGTCACACACACACACACACACACAAAAAATGTTTTTACGTGAGGCTTTCTCTAGGAATTTATATATTCAAGAAAACCATTCTCCAGTTTTCGCTTGTTTACTTTAATTAAAGTAAGCGGCTGTTAATTAAACGCTTCTAAATGACTTTGTGGTTTGTGTTAGAATTCTGAATCATCTCTGCTAGTGTGTGAACTTTCAAAGCTTGAATTATCTCCAAATCATTTCCTCTCATAAGAAATCAATCAATCAACCTGCTCAAATCAATCATCGGTAGATTTCTTCACCACCCCGCTTTTAATGTCACCCATTCAAGACGTTCTTTTAATGCCCCTCACTTTATGTTTTGTGTTCCCTTCTGCCATCTTAAAAATTAATCATCCTGTTGAATAATGGCTCACGATGGTGCTGAATAATTGATGATCTGGTGCTTAATAAAGGGACAGAGGAGGCGTTACGCTCACACAACTGCTCTTGTCTGAGGGAGACGCTGTGTATCTGCGCAGACAGACAAGCTGGATTGTTTGTGTGTGTGTGTGTGTGTGTGTGTGTGTGTGTGTGTGTGTGTGTGTGTGTGTGTGTGTGTGTGTGTGTGTGTGTGTGTGTGTGTGTAAAATGGTGTTCAATAATCAGATGGCAGTGAAGGATAGACACATAAAAACATTTAGAGGCCGACATGAAATCAAACTGGATCCTATTTAGTTTATCTATTTAGTTTGTTTTTGAAATATTTGATCAAAATGTCATACCTTGTTCTGCCTCTGAAACTAATTTTCATTTTGGCTGACTTCACCAAGACATCTTATATTTTAAACTCTCCTCAAAACAAACAAACCAACAAACAAACAAAAACTATAAGAATGATTTTATATCACAGTAGCAGTAACCATGCCTGTGAAATAATCTAATGACTGAAATATTTTAAAGATGAAATGGAATTCATATCCTGTTTCATTTGGAAATATGTCACAGTACAGAGTGAAGTAAAATGTGGGGATGTTGTTTCATGTTGACTTTAAAACAAGGGGAGAGCTCTGAGGTCTGGAGCTGGAATGTCTCTGAACAGATCATGCTAAATGACAGACCATGTTTCTGACTGTCCCTTTGTATACACACACGTACAGACACACACACACATGCATGCATTTTCACCCATGCATTCGCACCATTTTGACAGCAACAGTGCTTTCATTGCTTTTGGAGGAATTAAAAATTGATGCATTTTGTTGAAACTGAGATGATGAGCCTGTGAGAGTAGCAGAAACCTTCTTTCTTTTCTCTCCTGATATTTTATGACCTCTTACATTGGGCAGCTCTCTTTTTGTGGCGTGAAAAAAGATGCTGTGGCCCTGTTTGCTCTCCTTGTTGTGCCCGGCTGAAAAAAAAAATAATAAAAAAAAAAACGGTAAAGTGCCTATTCTGTGAATAGGGTACAGAATATGGCCTTAAAAATATGTCTTTGTTTCTTTATTTTCTTTTTTTTATTATTATTTCTAATTTTCAACAAATAGTCAGTAAAAATGGTCAAACTAAGAATTAAATATTCCGTCCTGTTAATAAAATTTTTGTCTGAGTAATGTTAAAACAGGGTTGAAATTCAGCCTAAATATGCTTATTGCTGAGTATGGACTGAACAAGTTATGACCAAATGTGGGTTCTATTTATATTGAATGAACAGAAAACAGAAACTTTACACATTTATTTTTCATACATTTTAAAACATAGTAAACATAAATAACGTATTAAACGGGGCTGAATGGTTTAGCTTGACAAATGCATTCAGCACTACAAACCGTGTAAATTAATACATTTTTTTTACATTTAGAAATTGCCCAATGTATGTTATTTCTAGGATGTCACAATTTTAAGTAATGTTACACTATATGTAACAAAAGCGATAGACTGTACAGTAACAGGGTTGCATGCAAAATGTTGGATTAAACTTTTGGTTATTTAAAATTAGTTATTAATTAAATATCATTTTTGTTAGTATTATCTAACATATCTAGTAAGTGAGTGCATTTCTATGCTGCTAATGCTTTTAAAAAAGGTATGGAACTCCAAAGTGTACTGTATCCCATATCCCAGCTGAAGGGGAAACATGGAGTGTCAAGGACTTCTTTCTTCTGATTGGCAGGTGCTATCCGTGTAAGATACCTGTATAATGGTGGTCCTCAGAAATTTTTTGACCTTCTTAGATGTCTCCCCATATTAATGTCACTCTATTACCGTCAAAACGGAGGCATCTCGGGGAAACACGACGTGACTGAATCCTCCTTATCATCGGCAACCTGAAAGGAGGAATTTGGCACTATCAGTTAATGGAAATGACATTTTTTAAATTTCATTTTCAGATAATCCACTCCTTGTCCACTAAAACATCAAAATTACTGTTAACAATATATGAAGGCCGTATTAAAACTTACTTACTCATAGCAGTCGAGGCCCATTATAATCGTCTTTGAGAGACACTGTGCCATTTTAATAGGATTTCTGATACGTTCTGCACATTATTCCGCCGGTGTGCATATCATTTACTGTTGGAATTAGAAAAGCTGTGTATCAGAATAATGAATAGATGAGTAAACTACCCCCTTCCTGTTTGGTAATCTCTACTAAAAAGGGTCTGTTCAATCTATTTCCAGCAACTTCTCCAGAAGCTCCAGTCTGTACTGACGAATTTGGTTCTGCTGTGATTCGTAGTTGTGTTTTTGTCTCTTGCTTGTGTGGCGGCTTGATAGAGACCTTGATTACTCTGATTAATGGATAGGCATCTTCTTTGAGAGAAGGATGAAAAGAAGTTAAAAAGAGTGAGATTTCATTCACAGAGAGTGATTACAGTATTTTACCAGCACTCGAAGCATTATATATGCATTTATACAGAGTCTATGTACTTTCATTAAAGCAGTTATTCAGATTTGCCTTGGCCATGAGACATTTTGTCGCACAGGGTTTCATGAATCATGAAACGCAGGAGCTAAATGGCCAGTTAAGATGATACATTTGCAGTTCTGGTGTAAAAGCCAGCTGTGCTTGTAAGCATTGAACGCAGGAATAGGAACTGCAAGGAACTGAATAATATTGGTTTCAATTCTGATTTAAATCTGATCAAATTCTGGATTGGTAATGATTTCATTAATGAGTCCTTTAGTCATTTTGATGGAGCTGGTTTGTGACTGGTTGATTCATGATTTTTTATTTTTATTTTTTTTAATTAACAAACGGGTCAAATAGGTTATTAACACACATATTGTGCTACACCGGTAATGCTCTACATTTGTTGTTGCACACAATCAACGACAACAACACAACAGAAAGCTATATTGTCTGTTGACTGTCTTTGTACTATTTCACAATGTCCAGACTTTTTATTTCGTTTAGATAGCAAGCTAACAAAAAGATAAAACATAATTTCTTTTGCCATTGCAATGCAGATTTAATAGCAATGGAGCGCTGAAAAAAACTGCAGGAAACAGTTTTAGCACAGTGTTCCATTTGTATTGGTGAAAAAATTTAGCTTTATGAACTATTAGCATCATTAGTTTACCTAAAAATGAAAATTCTTACATTTTTAATCAGCTTTATTTTGCGAAAACCTGTAGGGCTTTCTTTCTTCCATGTTGCACAACAGGAGAATTTTTGAGGAATTGCACTGGTCACTCTTTTCCATCTAGTAGTTGCTATTAATAAGGTATGAAGCTTTCAAGCTTCAAAAACAATGCAAAAATCCTCTGTTTTCCGCCAAAGAAAGTAAGCCAAATACATTTGATTTGCTTTTCCTGTCCTTTGCATTTAGTTTGCCATGCCATTTCTAATTCACTGCTTGTACAGCAACATTTGGAGTTTTTTGTCATTTGCTCATTTAATGTTTGACATTGTCGTCCATCTGACCTTAATACATCCGTCACCCCAATATCATGATGTTTGTCCTCTGGTTTTAAAATGTACACAACCGGCAGCGTCCAGATGGCAAAGGTGAATGTATGACAGTGGAGTCAAATAGGATGTGTTCAGAATGGCTCATGTGTGGCTGTGCATTAACTGGCCCACCCCTGGACCGCTGATTGATTTCCTCTAGCGTTTCTGCCTCAGTGGACACTGTCATCTGATCACTGACCTGATATTCTAGCACAAGTACTAAAACATCGAAAACAAACTCGTCACAGGCAAAAAAAAAATTATGAACGGGTATGTGCTGCTAATGGTGTATTATGGGTCTTCAAAGCTGGTGACATTTGTGTCCCTCATAAAATAAAAATGAACAATACGTTACTAGCAATAATAATAACTTTTACTAGACATTTTTCTAAATACACTGAGAAAAAGCCAGTAATTCTTTTGTTGTTGTATTTCTTTGGCTTTCCAACCAATGTTTCCAAATAGCATGTCTAAATGTTCCAAATATTTTATTTCTCAATAATATTCAAGAAGTCTTGAGGTAGTGTCTCCAGGTAATGTGCCAAGTTCTGTTTCTTGAATGGTGTTCTTTTTTTAAAGCATCTATTATATGTATAATAAAAACGCTGACTGATTTCATCATCCTTTTTTAAAAAGTGAAGTCTTTAAAGACTTAGAATCTTCTTTTATTTTAATTTTTTTCTAACATATTTTTTATTTATTTATTTATTTTTTTTTTACATGGACTGGTGTAAAATGTTGCCCCATTACCATGTATTTTTTTTTAAACAAACCCGATAGTAGTAAAATATTTTAACAGCACCTTGTTTTTCTATGACCTTGCAAGCAATGTAAAATTAAACTGTAAAACTGACAGCCTTGTTACTTTCAACTCTGTTAATTTTCTAAAGGCATGAAGTCTATGCCAACATAACAATTTAGCTAGATTTAGCTTGAAAATGGCAGATTGCAGTTTGTAAACACTAAGCATATAACCAGTGTGATGGAATGTTTAAAATGGTACAAAAATGTACTTAAAGAAAATCACCTTGTCTAACTGAAAAAGATATGCTTCATGGATTCCTGTTTATGAATATTTAGCTTGTCAGCTGGTGTGCTTTGTCCCGACGTTGGTGTGTTTGAGTTCTATTGTGTGAATGCGTGTCCCTGTTTATGAGTCCATTTTTTATACACTTGTCATATTCTTTGACCATCAATCTCATGGCTCTTTTTGTAGTTCATTGAAAGCTTGGGGGTTAATTCAGAGGTCAAGCGAGACTTGCAAGCTGTCAATCTCGCATTGTAAAGTTTGTAAACCCTCCTCCGCCCCCCTCGGCCTTGCCTCTTGTGCATTATTCCTGCACCCACCCCTCTGAATGGATGACTCCTCCTCTATTCTCCGGTGGGTCTCACTCCCGCTTGGAAGAAAGACGGCCGCATAATTACACATCTGCCCTTTGTTTCTCTGTTTTGGCATTAACATCTCAAACTGGCCTTTCAGCTCTGATTTGAACGGCTCTCTTCACACCCAGAGAAGTGGAATGTTCTTTCAAAGTTCCTCTTTTTAATTCACGCAACTGTTTTGTTGAGAAACCCTGAGTGTTGCTGGTTTGTTGGAGCAGATGTACACAGCTGTGAAAAAGACTTCTGGGTCTAGACCTCTCCATCGATCACAGCCCTTATGTAGCTTTGTTGGTTTGTATGTAAGCTGCATGATTTGGCAAAGCTTTCGGCATAAAACAGCAGCCCATATTCAAAGGAAGTGCCAGTATCAAACAGCCAGTATCAGAATCCTTTGAAGATGAATGGTTGGTGTCGTAATTTGTCATGATTAGAGTTTTTAATTTGATTTGCAAACACAAAACACACAGAACAGGGACAACAGGCCGTCCCGCTGTGCCACGTTGGCGTTGGAACGGCAGTATTTGTTTGAAGCACTTAACAGGTGTTGATCGCGGTCTTTGCTGCAGCTTAGGGAGATAAGGCCTCCCGCGGAGGGGAGAGACCTCAACGCGTTTAATGAGGAGCGCGGGAGTCAGGCGAGCCGCCTTCGTCCATTCCTCTGCTTCTGGAGACTGATCAGCATGTTAACCGCTCACAGCGTGAGACGGAGATATGAAAGTAAAGAGCTGTTGTCGTTGATTTAGTCGAACACCCCTTGACTATGTAGGGATCAACCCTCATCCTGTATGCATTTATTTTTCTTCACAGGTAACCTGCTGTGAGCTGACTCCGCAGCGGCTTCGCTTGTCTTTTTTTTATTTTTATTTTTTTCTTTACCTCCAGAATACTCAGCACAGATAATTTTAGGGTAAAAAAAAAAGAATACAGTTCTCTATTTCAGAGCTTAAGTACACTGGGAGGTATTGTGCCGTTATTTCGCTAAAGCTAATGCTAATGCCTACCATTTCAGTCTTTCCATTAAATGGAGTTTTGTATAAAATCACCTATGTAATCATCTGTTTCCTCAGCTTAAATATACAAATTAAAAATTCTAAAAAAAAAATTTAATTGATGATGATGGTGATGGTACATTATATATTTTGCTGTTTAGTATATGCATTTCACATGAAGCCAGCCACAGACATTATGTATTTAAATATATATATATATATATATATATATATATATATATATATATATATATATATATATATATATATATATATATATATATATATATATATATAATAATTTTTTTTATTAAATTTTGGGGTGAATTGTTTCTTTAATAAGCCTAAATTCAGGAATACATTTTTTAGGGACTTCACAGTAGTGAATAAATATTTTTGTCTGGAGGACACATAGATTATTTATGTATAGCAAATAAAACAATGAATCAATTAATCCCTTAATTACATCAAATAGTGGTGAACTGTTCTTTGAAAAGACATAAAGAAAAGGCTAAAGTTGACAAGTTCTACTTTTATTTACTATTCATAGCTTTTATTTATTTATTTGTATTATTTCTTTATTTTCACACTTGACAGGATTTGTCAACATATCCACACCGTCACAAAAAAAAACAACAACAATGTGACTATATTATTTATAGTCGAATTGTTGACTCTTGAATACTAATGATATAGGAGTCCATAACCTTGATAAGTTTAAGACAGTGCATTAGCATTTAGACATTCTTTGTCTGATCATACAGAAATGTACTTCCCTCTCCTTGTATATGGTAATGTAAACAGACTCCTGATGTTTTTTAATCACATTTTCTCACCTCATAACCATATATATGACAATCCAAGAAGCAAAAATTCCAATACTTTCTTTGACCAGACAGGAGGAAATACCCTGTAATGCAATGATGTATTAAACGGCGGTGAGATATATTTAGTGTATCTTTAAGAAACCTAGGGGGGTGCACACACTGTTTTTAATGGGCTCCTAAGTGGCTTGTTACTGGAGTGACGATGTTTCTCATGAGGACGTGAGTGTAGTTTATGGGAGGCCAGTGGAGTGTGTAAACATGCAGAGAAGGAAAACATTTAAAGGGTGAGATACTGTATATGTCAGAGTCCTCTTTGTCTGGAGAATATGCACCGGTGGCTTTAGTGGACGAAAAAACCTGTTTCCTCTAGAAAAGGATGGTAGTGGAACAGGTTTGGGAGAAGAGTCAGATAAACCGTAACGACAGGCTTTGAGGTAAATGGTTTGTTTGTAATGTGGGAGGTGCTGTTTCAGGTCTCAGTCACCTTCCAATAGAGGGTTTCTACTCCTGGGATGAATTCTGTGTGACTGCAAGACTGCAACAGTTTAAAGGAGGACGTTTTTATGCCTGAGGAGCTCTGCATCGACAGCCAAACACTGACAGTCCGCTGTGGTTTTCTTGCAGGCTCGGAGGTCAATGATGGTTATCTCTCAGAGTGACTTCGCTGGATCGTTGTGACTACAGTGATTTCGACCCAGACATGTGGAAAGCGGAAAGTTCAGTCAGAGCCAGGATGGGATGTTCAGAATGGAAATCTTTGGTCCTCTATGGCCTTGTGTTCGTCTTGACGGTTGTACAGAGTTCTGACGGTAAGATTTTTTTTCTTCTTCTTGAAATATCACGAAACTTTGGTAAAAAAAAAAAAAATATATATATATATATAAAACAATCCGAATTAGTCATCAGTTTCATGCTGTTCTTGAGTTTATGGTGCTGTTTTTTCTTTTATGTGGTGGACTGTGATACATGGACACCAGTTCTGAAAGCTCAGATAAATTATGGTTGTTTCCTTCAAGACAGATAGCCTGAGGCTCTTGGGAAGCTGTGTGCATTAACACAGAGCTTGCCTTCGTTTTCTTTCTGGTTAAATTAAAAGAAAGACCATACAGTGTTTCCGAGTTTTCCCTCATCTCATCTCTGTCTGTTTACTCTCATGTCCTGTTCTAACTATAGGCCTAAACCCTACAACTGCTCATTATAAACAATATCCTCAAGTAAACACGCCTCATTACACTCTGTCCCTGCCGTAATATCTTTTTAATGCATTTTTATAATTGAATTAAATGGGTTACTGCCATAGCCATGGCTGGAAGTTTTCACTTGTGCAGAAACTTTGAAAGATTGATTGCTTGAGGGTTTGTTCCCCGTTTCTCTCGAGTATATCCTAGAAACTTCAGATCTCATCTTTCTGATTTCATTTTGTGGGCCGAACGCTGTCTATAAGTTGGGATGTAACTCATTTGTATTCCGTGCATCTTCTCAAACTGCATTTTCGGGTATTTTATGAAGCTGAAATGCAAAGCAGTGATGAAGTATTGTGGAGCCGTTTTATTGATAGTATGTCTGCCATCGAATGCCATGAAATGTGGCATTGTGCCCTTATAGGAATAAATCAGGGCTGCATATGCTGAATGCTATATTAGTCTGAACTTCTAATGCTTATTTTATAATCGTAACGCTATTACAACTTTGCAAGAGTGAGTCATGTTATGATAAACTTATAAAGCGAAAAAAAAGGTCACAACATTATGGGAAAGATGGGCTGAATATTTAATATATAATATGCATAACAATTAGGGCTGTCACTAACAATTATTTTGGTAATCAAGTAATCGTTCGATTATGCTATCTCACCACCGATTCGTACGTATTTTACGAGGAGTCTAATTCGTACGAATTCATCCGACCTTACTCATATGATTTTGTACAATTTGTCTATCGGCCAGTGATGGGTAGGTTTGGGAGCGGGGTTAGGTGTAGGTCATTCGTACAAATTCATACGAATTGTGACGAATTGTAAAATTTGAGTGCGGTCGTACATATTCATACAAATTAGTCACCTCTTAAAATATGTATGAATTGCCGTGAGATCAGGTTGATTATTCTGACGATTAATCAGCTGTAGAGTTTTTTGGTGGAAATTAAAAATAGACCTAAGCGAACAATAGACTTTAAAATGACTTAAAATAGCAACGAGGCAATATTATTACAATTATATTGGTTCAAATAAAATATTAAAAGGAAGTAATCATATGGTTTTATTGAATAACAGTTAAAATACATAATGTAATAATAATAATAAAAAAAAAACTCTGAAACGTAGTGTACACACATGCCAGATTCTAGATTTATAAGTATGATTTATAAGTATTGTTGCATTCTCAATATAAAAATGCAAGTTAAAATTTGTAATATGTTTTGACCATGCATTTGCGATTGCATTTGACTTGGAAAGAATGTGTTTCTGGCCTTAGTAAGAAAAGTTTTTTTTCAGTGCTTTGGATTGCTTTCTATAAAAGTCAACAACACTCACGTTGACTCATTCATGTACTGTAATGGGTTGCAGGTTTATTGTCTGATAAATTAACATTATTATTTACCAGCAATTACAGTTTTTTTTTTAGTCACTGGATTATTCCATGATGGGGCTAAGTAGTTTTGAAAGAAAGCTTTGCTTTATATGTCTGGCCAATTTGCCTGTAAGGATTGTGAGTAATATGAGCCGTTCTTTTTTTAATTATGGAAAGGACTGAATTATATCCGTTCGTGTCCTGCTTCCTTGGGCTCATTGAGAACGAATGGCAGGGAAGCGTGGCCACGACCGGCGGCCACCCGCCTGTATTCATATAAAATACTTCATCTCCATCTTAATTCAAATCAGAACAGCTTCTGTGGGACTTCCAGACAGCCAAATCACACATCTCAGAATTAACAGCGTTCTTGGCGGCTATAGCCTTTTGACAAAACAGAATTAAAAGGTTGAACTTTTGCTTTACGAAGAGATAACTTTCACCTGCCTCGGTTATTAGGCAAATATATAACCCAGTTTTCCGTCAAGTGAATAGTTTCCTTTCTTAATGTTCTTTTGCAGTGGAACTTGATTGCAATTTTGACCTATGCTGCCTCCATTTCAACTGTGGTTTTTAACTTAGAACTGGATATTTGGTCAATCTTTTTAGATATTTAAAGGTCATCCCTATTGATTTTCAGATTTGAAACATGATATGCATAAATACAGGGCTGTAGGTCAGTGATTTGCATGTCTCCAAAGCATATGAAAATGTAAAATCCTGCCATTTGGGATGAAAACTCTGAACATTATTTAGAGCTGAAGCGCATGATGGTCGAAATGTGCCAAAACTTTAATATATATGTAATTACATTACATATGTTTGATATGCGTGTAATTGAACAGAATTATCATAATATATAATTGTTACTGTTTTGAGGTTTTTGTTTCATAATGTTTTTTGAACGAGTGGTTAAATGTATTACGTAAATTCTTTGTGGTTGAGTGTTCAGGAAAAATTTGTATATATAATATCATTAAATACAAAGGAACCGTGTTAGAAAATTACTCATACCACGATATATAATTTTGGTCATACCGCCCACCACAACCCTACAACCCCTTGTTACATTTAAATCATCCCCCGAAGGTTAACACTCCTCCCGATGTAAGTGTAACCTAAAAATCATATTTTCCATATCAAATGGGCCCCTTATTTGGACAGCTGCTGTCCTCTTGCCTTCATACTCTGACTGAAATGAGCTGTCTGTCTCTCCGTCTGAAACAAGCTGTCTGTCTCTCTGTCTGAAATGAGCTGTCTATCTCGACACTTTAAACACCTCAGTTGAATGTCTGCTGATTAACAGTAAAATATGTCACATGGACGTCTGAAATGGCAGCGTTCTCTCTCTCTCTCTCTCTCTCTCTCTCTCTCTCTCTCTCTCTATATATATATATATATCTGTGTTTGTGCGTGCACTTGTGTCAGTTCACAAATAAAAAAAATTGTATTATGTTGAATCATGAGAAATTAATGTATAAAACCTTACCGCTTACTTTAGGTTGGGCTGGCTGTCTTTGTTGTTGTATTTTTGTTAGTTTTTTTTATGGGGGGGTCTCCTCATATCAAGGTTTGTCGAGTTGCTGTTTCTTACCTTTTCGTCTAGTTTTCTCTCTCTCACGGTCTTTCTCCCTTCCACATCTCTCTCTCCCTCTCTCTCTCTCGTCTTCTGTCCCCCTCTGCATGTCTCTGGGCTGTTGGTCTCTCTGAACTCACACACAGACAGAATTAGAGCGGATCTTTCTGGTTTCTTTGATTGATGGGGTTGTACATTTGTCTCCTCATGTGTCAAGCGAGTATTTGGGGGGGGGGGGGGTGATTTTTATTGTGATTTTATGAGTATTCCAGGGAATGTGGGTAAAACAAAAAATAATCTAACTTAGATTATTTTCTGATTATTTTTCTTCGATTTTGAGATCCATTATGTTAATGCTAACCCTGTTGAATTAAATAATAATAAATAAATAAATAAATAAACAATTACCAGTAAATAAACCAGCCTAATGTAATTTTGTTGGTCTTTCTTGATTACCAAGTCTGACCAGTTGAGAAATGCTCGAAACCTTCTTCTTAATCATCAAAATAGACTAGCTTAACCAGCTCAGTCAGGCTTGCAGACCAGCTTGGACTGGTATCATTTTTATTATATTTTTTTAGCAGGGAATGCTAATGTGCAAGATTCACCGCAGATTTGTTTCATACTGGAGGATCTGGTTAAATGACGTGGATCCTGCTGTGAAAATGCACCATTCTCTTTAGAGATGGACAAGTGTGGACAAGCTTTTCACATGCCTCAGAATCCCATCTGTGCAGTTACACTTTGTAAGGAAACATTTAAACTAGCGCAACTGATTATCTTTGAGCAGCTAAAGCCAATTCCCCTCAGCCTCAGCCCTGTGGCTTTTTGTTCGCATCGACGTTCCGTCAATAACAATATATCTGAATTCTCCCGCATTTAGCTTCTTTATTAAGATCCTGGATCCAGATCTCGGATTCCTTTCTTTTGGGTATTATACCTCAGACTACACAGCTCTCTTTGTGTCTTTCTTCTTCTTGTCTCCTGCTTTTTGTTTTTCCTCTTACCCAAGGGGGTTTTCTATCAGACTGAGGGATCAGACTTCCCATAATGCCAAGTGGCTGGGGGGGGGGGGTCAATACGCCCTCATTCGTCTTCACTGTCTTTCATCAGCCCTCCTCCTGATCTGTATGATAAGAAAAGAGAATAGCGGGTCGGGGGCAGACCGCTCAGCAAGGTGTGTCTGTTGTCCGGCGGCCCCCTGCAGCCGAGCTCTTTAAATCCTCATTAGTATTTAACTGGGTGAAGACGCTGGTTTTAATGGATTAAGCCTCATAACAGCTGCCTCCTGATTGGTGGTTGTCATGCAACAAATCAAACAGGCTCTTCCCGCACGGTCTGGATGATACAACACATTTTGTTATCGGTCTCTACTATGGCGCTTTTCCACTGCATGGTACGGCGTGGTACAGCTCGGTACCGTTACCAAAACGTGACGTGTAAACTCTGCTGATCACGGATTAGCCGGAGAGAACTAGATTATTCGCTACCTACGTCACTGAACTTGCAACACAAACACAAAAGAACCGCTAGATTTAAATCAGCACAGCCAGCCATCGATAGAATGCAACTGTTTTGAACGAGTGCACCTTTTTTTAACAACCAAAAAGTTTTGTTGTCAGTTGCGGAGGTACAGACGTTCCTTTCGCTGATATCAGAGGAGTGGATCCTGCGAGAGCTAGATGGGGGGACGCGGAATGAAAAAGTTTTTTTCAGGAGTAGAGGCAGTAGAGGCGGCGCAATTATAATGACATGTGAAAAATCCAGCCCACTCTAAAGCGATACTAAACTGCAGTGGAAACGCAAACCGTGCCGAGCCGTACCGTATTGAGTCGTGCCGACCCGAGTCGTACCACGCAGTGGAAAAGCACCATTAGTTATATGTTTGTAGTGGATTGCAAAAAAGAGCTTGCAGCATGATTTCAGGATAATAGACTTCGGAGTGTGGGTGATCCGAGGAGAAATTGATTGAAACTCATTCAGGTTGTCAGTTCATTTGCATTGTTTTGCATTTAGCCCTAATCAGTTGCATAAAGCAACACTAAATGTTCCACAAATGTTGCAGTTTAGTTTTAGTAAAAATACTACGAAGGCCTTTTAAAGAAAACCTAGATCAGAAAACAACTTGACAGTTTCCAGAAACTTTTTTATTAAAGTATTAAATTAAAATTTAACATCCAGTTTCATACTGAACATATCGGTAGTCCAAATATATAATCTTCAAACACTGCATATTTTTAAAGAATTAGATCATCTGTATTATTATTATTTGTTTGCTTGTTTTTACTAATTCATTTAGTCAACAAAACTAATTAAAAGCATTTAAGCTATTTTTAGCCAAACAGCACTGATTTTTTATTTAAGTTTTTCAGGTTACCTATACATGTGCTTCATGTCGTAACATCTAATTTGTCTAGTGTTATTCAAGTCAGAAATGTTATCTTACTCACTAAACCAACATAACAAACTACTGTAGATCGCCGCAACAAAAGCAAATCTTAGAGGAAGATCCTTGACGTAACAATTGCAATTACCACTTTTTTTTCTTCAGTGAATATTAATTCAATTCAATACAACTGGTAGATTTTGCCAGCTTAAGCAGTTTCAATGTAGTGAGTTGCCTTTTGTTAGTGCTCGCTAAGTACTTTTTCAGGAGAAGTTTGACTGTAAGATGAAGTCAAATGATTTGCAGCTTGGCAAGCTACAGGTTCAAAGTTGCTTCCTCAACACTGATGGCATTAGAAAGAAATGCCTGCTCTTTCAGGGACAGTTTCAGCTGAGAAGACAACTATGCATTGCTTAAATTGACAGTGATGAAAACCATCTCTTATTACAGGTTCCTTAATGTTTGCAGGTTTTCAGTGGATGTAGCCCACACGAGTCTGTGTGTGTTGTGTCTGTGTCTCTGGCTCTGTCTTATCTTGTTTGGTGTCAAGCTGGTTGGTGAAATGATGGGTACAGCAGCAGGAGGTCACAGCAGACCCACTGAAATCAGACCGTACACCTTATCTTCTTGATAAAGCACATATCAAATCTAAACAGAATTGTGCTCTGGAATATTTACGATTCGGCTCTCTGGCGTTCAGGAGGGCTCTCTGTACTGCGGTTGTTTAAGAGATCTTGAGGGGGGGATATCATGAGGAGATACAGGCCCCCATTATAACTATCTTTGTTTCACTTCTCTTGATTTTGTTTCGAGTCTGAAAGATTCGATCAGACTGATGGATGGAGTCGAGAGATGGGGTTGTGGAGACATCCCGGTCTCGGATCTTTGAAAACAAAGATGAAAAGATGCATCACTGTTACTCATCTTCTTTCTTCTGTTTTACTCCCGAATCTCTGATCATCATCACTGATCTACAGTAGATGACTAAAATCAAGATGGCGGTTGAGTGGTGATGCCGATCACACAGACTGCTGACTTTCCCACGTAAGCTTGTTTAGCTAATGGGTCTCGCTTTCACTTACTGTAACTGAAGCCGTTTTAAGAATTACATGGACAATTCACCTCAAAATGAAAAATATGTCGCTATTTACTCATTTTTGAGTCAGTCTAAACTAGTGTGACATTCTGTCCTTGGTTGAACACAAAAGAAGATGGTTAGCATAATGTTCACAATGCTGTTTTTATACAGAGGTAACATAAAACATATATATATATATATATATATATATATATATATATATATATATATATATATATATATATATATATATATATATATAATACTACTGGGTAGTAACCGATTACATGTAATCTGGTTACGTAATAAGATTCCACTTGGAATTAGACTATATTACATTTTAAAATGCTCAAAATCAGATCACAGTTACATTTTTAGGGATTACATGATTACATTTTATTTACAATGGTAGTAAAGTATTCACAATTTATTGATTCACCCCTATTCTTATACCACTGTGAACCATTTATACACAGTTTTGGAAAGCCTGTTGTAATGCAATGTTTTATGCATTTCATGATGTTAATAAAGAAAGTAGTCAGACTACATTACCTAATATCTGACTCTGGACCACAAAACCAGTCATAAGGGTCTTTTCTTTTTTTTTTTAAAATTGAGATGTATACATCATCTGAAAGCTGAATAAATAGGCTTTCCATTAATGCATGGTTTGTCAGGATAGGCCAATATTGAATCTGAGGGTGCAAAAAAAATCTAAATATTAAGAAAATCGTCTTTAAAGTTTGCCCAAATCAAGTTCTTAGCAATGCATATTACTAATGATAAAATTTTTTGTATATATATATATATATATAGTTGTGGTAGGAAATTTACAAAATATCTTCATGGAACATGATCTTTACTTAATATCCTAATGATTTTTCGCATAAAACAAAAGTCGATAATTTTGACCTATACAATGTATTTTTTATTATTGCTACAAATATACCCGTGCTACTTATGACTGGTTTTGTGGTCCAGGGTCATATATGTGTAAACCAGATTATGGTTCTAACTACGATTTTTGCTGTGTAATTTGTAATCAGCAATGAACTACAATTTGTTAGTAATCTAGCCAGTACTGATGTCATAATAGTTTGGTCTGACATGAGTGTACAGTAAATAAGATTTTCATGTTTGGCTGAAGCATTCCTCAGCATTCTTCGGTTTCTTGCAATATAAATTAGGACAGTTCCCATTTGTGTGGCCGTCACAGCAGATGTTGCAGTCATTCTTCAGAAGAGTATATCAGTGATGTCATCTCAAAGATTGTTGGCTGAAAATGTGCAGCAGATTCTGTTATTCGCAGGGAGGTTTGTTGTCACTAGTCCTACTAAATGAACTATATCCTGTTGTAGTTTTAAAAATGCTTTGTGGTAGACATCCAGACAAAGAAACATTCCCAAGAACAAGATTAATCTAAAGGTTGGAAAGCTGGTGTCTTTGAGTTTTATTATGTGCCTTGGAATTGAATCCTTTACAGAAGGTCGACACTGATATTTGGGACATTGTGTGAAACGAGTGCCTTTTGTGTTCCTCATCAACATGTGTAAATAATAACTGACCAGCTATTTTGATTTTAGGGAAAGGAAGGCGAGTTTATGTAAAATTTTATTCACAATGGCAATTCACTTTCAAGTGATTTCAATCCACAATTAAAAATAATCATAAAAAGTACATAAGAGAGAGAAAAATAAATCAATTAAAGGGAATAAAAGGAGAGCTTGTTCTTGTCAAGTTAATTTTTAAAAGGATGGTGATTATTATTTTCTGTGATTGTAACAGGGTTGATAACCTGTGCATGTGACTTATATTTTACAATGATTTATATTAATAATATATTTTGTGAAAGTGGGAAAACCTTAAACTGTCAGCCCTGTCACTATTAATTTTATAAAAAAAAAAAAATTAAATTGATTGTTTTTTTAGAAAATTCAGAATAATTATATTTCTTATAAATATCGTGAAATAATTGACTTGACCTTGAGCACAGGCTAGTAATTGCTAAATGAACCATGAAACAATTTTGAATGTATAGTTAGAACTCATTTTAATATTTATTAATTTAGCCTGTTTATTAAGACTTAATCACATTTCTTGAGAGAGATTTTTTTTTTTAAATTCACTTTAAAATCATATTTTCAAAATGGAAAAGGCAGGCTTTCGTTGATCTTTGTGTGTGTGTGTGTGTGTGTGTGTGTGTGTGTGTGTGTGTGTGTGTGTGTGTGTGTGTGTGTGTGTCTGTGCAGTTATGTTCATTACATTTGAGTGTTCCCCAAACATTCAAACAACTGAATCACTGAAGGAGACAACTTAAGACTGTAGATTTCAACATAGGGTTTTTATCAACATTCCAAATGATTCTATGAGGTTCTGTTTTGCTTCGTTTAAATCCCAAAACCGGTCCTCAAATCCCACTGCAATGTTCGAAATAATGTCTTAGAAGAAACACCTTGAATCTGGTCTATGTCTTCATGATTTATACAGTCTTTCCTAAAATAATAAGTATTGAATATGACATTTTAATGCGGAAAAACTCCCCAGTTTACACAGCATTCCACACTGGTGTATATACAATACATTGGATATAGCTCACGCTCAGTCTTTTGTTCAGTCAGTTTTCTTTTCGTTGTAGCACCTCAAGCATTCAGGGCCATCTGTGCCTCGTCTCTGCAGTCTGAGTGACTGACTACATTCTGATATTTTTCAGACAGCCCCAGACACGTTTTCAAACACACTCATCCTTTCAGCCGGACTACAGCGGGTGGCTGTTATGTGCTGAAGTGTCTGGATGCCTGTGATTGTACTGAAAAGCGGTCCAAAAGTTCAGAACCTCACATTCATACATTTAAAGTAATGTTGACTAAAGCCAAATCCCATGAACTTTGTAAAACAGAGACTACAGTGTTTTCTTGTGCCATTTAGACTGCAAACATGAGATCTTAAAGAGTTTGAAGGAGATCCTATTCATCAACCCAGAGGAATGTTTTCAAATTTTATAGCTATGGGGTTTTCATGGAGTTTCATTAAAGTATCAACTTTGTCTCAAATGTTTTGAGAGCAAGTTGATCAATGAATTTCCATGACTTTCCCACAGTTGTCAATAATAATAATAATGATAATAATAATTAATTTCAGTACCATTTCAGTTTTTAAAATCTCCAATATTTCCAGGGTTTCTATGACGGTGGAAACCCTACAAAATTCAATTATAATAATTATAAAATTTTTCAAGTGACACACAGTAAGAGTGTAGTGTATTTTCTCCTAATATATCACTTTGACCAACTTATAAAACACATGTTTTATAAGTTGGGGAAGTGTTTTTTTGGGGAAGTCGTGGCCTAATGGTTAGAGAGTTTGACTCCTAACCCTAAGGTTGTGGGTTTGAGTCTTGGGCCGGCAATACCACGACTGAGGTGCCCTTGAGCAAGGCACCAAACCCCCAACTGCTCCCCGGGTGCCGCAGCATAAATGGCTGCCCACTGCTCCAGGTGTGTGTTCACGGTGTGTGTGTGCACTTTGGATAGGTTAAATGCAGAGCACGAATTCTGAGTATGGGTCACCATACTTGGCTGTATGTCACGTCACTTTTAAAATGAGACTTTCCTCTGATGTGACAGTAACTCAGTACTAGTGTGATGGGTTTCCTGCAGCAGTAAGTATCAATGGTATCAAGAGAGCTGAAGAAATATTACATTTCAGACATGTGACAAACTGTTTGGGCAAATAACCTGACTGTATGCTGAGTGCATCATCTTATAGGCCAGAAATCCATACAGCAACAAATTATTGGTCCAAAAAGCAATACAGCACATACTTTGTCTATTTTTCTCACATTCATTTATTTACACATTTTAACCTTGAAAGTCTTTTGGAGACATTTGTTTTGCACCGGAGGCGGTATCTTGTTTCTAAAACACATTTTGTGAATCTCAAGGACAAGAGTATTGAAACTCCATCCAGGGTGCTTCAAGCCTTAACCAGAGTTCACTTTTTATTTACTAAGCGGTTGACTTTTCTGGGAGACAGAGACTTTACATAAACCAAAAATTAGTTCAAATACAGATATAAATCTAGAGTGCTGTCTGCCCTTTGGCTGCTAGGTAGTCACCGACCCAAACCAAAAGAGCCTATCCCAAATCTTTATAGGATTCTAGATCCTTTTTTAAAGCAAGTCAGTTGGATTTCCACTCAAAAGTTTGTTGTAACCCCAAACTCTTCATATAAATAATACTAATAGTGATGCTTCACTTAGCAAACACCACTAATTATTTTTTTGTGTTTGTGGTTTTCAGAACTTCACTGCATTCTATTTTATATTTAAGGAATCTGTAAGTCAGCATGTTTGTGGTAACTCAGTTTTCCACTTGACTTTCAGTTATACTGGCCTGGGTGAGGAGTAGTCTTTACTATAGTAGAGTGTGGATTGTAATCTTGTTTGATTGGATGAATAGGTTTATTAGGATATCAGATTGTCATGGACCATTAGCAGCATGTTACCCCAAAAATAGAATATTCCAACATGTCTCTGTAAATGTCGGCAAACCCTTTGCACAGGGTCTTTCTTTTCTAGTTAAATGAGAATTCGAACAAGGCATAAAGGTACTAATTTCTGTCAGCATGAGCGATTTAAAAGAAGCAGATAGATTCCAGGATGAAAATATCTCCCCGTATATCTTGCTAATGAATACCCATAGCTTGTGAACTTAAAACCATACAGCACAAGTGTCATAAAGGCCTATTTATTCGAGTTTGTCCTTGCATTTTTAGTGTCCCCTCAAGGGTTTTCAGATATGAAGCAGGGTGTGAAAGCCAGATGATGGCAGTGCAGTTGATGCTTCGTCAATAGGCGCCTATAAAAGAAGAATTCATGACCTTGATGTGGCCCATTGTGCTTAATTAAGTGTAAAGGTTGATTTACATGTGTGAGTCAGTCTGTAGGTTGTTAATTCCGCTTGTTCCTCTTAACAGCACTGAAAAACACAAAGACCTCAGAAATATGTATAGTGGCTTCTTACATAATAGCTGGACCTGTCACTCATTAAAATGCTATAATTTTTTATCATCGTAAAGCATGCATTGTCAAATATTTTTGATGCCTATTTGAAGTTTATTTATTTATATTTTTTACAGTATTCAAAAAGCGATATCCGCAGTCATCTGTGAATATTTTCAGTAAGTGAAACTATAAAGATAAAGTGAATAATATTTGACTGGCCATATCATTTCATCATATTGTCCCACATTAGCCATTGGGTGACCCTCTTCATGTAAAATAAAATAGCTTTTATGCTACTGATACACAGTAACTGGAATCTCAGCGCTATTCATTTCTTTACATATAAAGATCTGTATAATTAAAGTAGTAGTAGTAGTAGTAGTAGTAATAATAATAATAATAAATAAATAAATAAATAAATAAATAAATAAATAAATAAATAAATTAAAAAAAATACTAAGTGCACTTTTAACTTGACTTTGAATTAATTTGCCTAGAAAATATTTTAATATTATATATTTATTTAATATTTATTATGAACAGTCTTTTAAAAAGTTAGTTTAAAACAGATGTACAAAGGTCTGTGTAGCATGGATTCATGTTGCTTTATGTAAAATAATAATAAATAATAAATAAATATATATATGTCTATATACTATGTCTATGTCTATAACTTATAAGCATTTGGTGGATTATTTTTATTTTTGTCTTTGTAAATTTTCATTAAAACATGCTGATTTAAAAATAAAATTGAAATTACAAAGATAGCTTCACACCATTGATCATATGCTTACAGTTGTCTGTAGAATATATAATAAGAAAGAAAGAAAGAAAGAAAGAAAGAAAGACATCGGCCTCAGTGTAATATAGTGCAGAGTTACATAAAAAAGGAGGTTGGAGCACATGCAAATGACGACAAGCTTGAAGCTAGTTTTACAAAGACTTCCCTTAACAATGTAAGAACCAGCAGGATATGTTTTATAGTCCTACCCGAAGCGAAATGACAGTTTTTTTTTCTTTTCTTTTCTTTACCATGTACCTATATCAAAGATCCTCCTGATAGCCCGCCTGCTGTTGCCATGGAAGAGAAGGATGCAGATGAATTGGGGCAAATGGTGGTGTTGAATACCAATGAGCCCACGAGCCGATAGCTTACAAACATGTTTAATGCCTTTTTGCTGAACTACTGACACTGTCAGTTCTTTTTTTGTATTGTGTTTTTAATGGCCCAATGATGCATCAGGACAACAGAAGTGGCCAGTAAGAGTGGCTGTGTTATGAAACAATGTACGCAATCTCATTGAAGCTCGATATCTGGATTAATACCAGGCTTAAGTTTCCACTGTGGACATTTGCCTAGTCAATAAAGTTATAATGCTAAGATTTGGCCACAGAATACCAAAGATGTTTACTCTGACCCACGCCGAGGGTTGCATCCTTATTGTAGCTTACCGAGCTTCAGTTTTTTTTCCCACACAAATCTCATTCAGCCTGAGAGCATCTCCCCTGTTGAGGATATTTGCATTGCCCTGTTGTTCTCCCTCTGGTGAGACCTGACTTCTAAAGACAACATGCCCTTATAAAGGATATTGCGGGATTATGGAAACTGCTCTGTGGGAGGAAGAGACGTCTCTGCTTTCTGTAGATTTCTCTAGTATTTGGCTAGCAGGGAGCAAGAAAGCGACAAAAAATTGCAGGTATCAAGCTGCGTCTCCAGTGGCTGCAAGCTGATTCAGGGTTTTATGGTTCCCTTTCCTCCTTTAAACCCCCCAGTAAGCAACGTTGTCAACCGCAAGTGTGCAATAACATGGCCAGCTTTGAAACTGCGAGCTCATTTACAAACAGCTGTAGCCACTGACAGGACAAAGCACAGTTCAAACTACATTAACAGGGCTTGGCAAGCATGATGAGGTCCGGAATCCTTTCGGTTCTCGGCGGGACAGCATGCCGTGTCAAGCTTGAATAACCATATTAAAACTCTTTGCTGCTGGCCCCGGTGGCTGTTCCCGGAAGATTCTGAAAGCAGTTTAGATCTCACCTCAACCTTATTGCAAATACCAGAACCACTGCATTCTGTAATCATACACGAAAAGTGTAGCGCATAAGGGATCTTCCGTGGGCTGTTTTCTTGAGTCTGGTAATATTTCTTTATTAGGTGACATGGTGACATGACTCATCTGTTTGTCATCTGGCTCCTCGGCGGTCGGTACGAGGGAGCTTACAGCAGGCCGATGATGGTGATCTTTATCACTCGCACTCTGTTCATTACCCCTCTGCAGTGACACTCATATCCTGGCAGATGGTCACTTTCCGATTGATTTGCCACGTTAGGGAGATTAAAATATTATGGCTCTGAAGAGACCATCCACTGTCCTCGTCAAATTAGCATTTTTGCCTGGCTGTTGCTCACGAAATGGGTCAATGTCACCCCAAAGGTGATGACGGAATTAGAGTAGGATCATGGGAATTGGGCAGCAGAGATGCAGGAACTCCTGACTTACCGTCATAGCGAAAGCTGATCCTGACGTTTCCGGTAAGGGTGCTAGGACTAATAGCTGCGCTTACTAGCAGTGTGTGTAGCTAGCATATAAGCACTTCCATCCCCCCAATTTGTAAATAATCATTATGTTTTAAACAGGTTTATGTTGCTTGGCTACAGAGCGTATAAAATTGGACAAATGTAAGACCATGAAGCTTCTATAACCTGGTTGAATCTGCAGTGGACTGAACAAACAATCCATGCGACAATCTGTAATTTAAGCAGTAATTTTACTGAGACTAGCATCTGACTTACATCTGTTTACCAGTGTTCAACAAATCAGTTAACACTATCAGGCCTTCGCTATGTGCTGTAATTAATATTCATGAGAAATGCTGATGGGTTTTAGAATGTGTCGCTCTCACGCTTCTGATTATTCCTGTGCTACCGGTGCTATAGCAGTTATTTTGATGATCCCTTTTAGAAACCTTCTGGGTAGTTTTATTTAACTTGACTATTGTTTAAAAATTACTATATGACTACTCAAAATAACTCAAAATAGAGTGTAAATTAAAAATCAGACACATAAGTACTAGAGGCATCAGCAATAAGGTGAACATTTATTAATAATCTTTAAAAAAAGAGGTTATTATTTAATTATTATTTATTCAACTTATTAATACGTTCACTTATTGAACATATTAATAAATGTTCATTTCCAACCTAGTTTGGGTTCATTTTAAGCAATAGTTGAGTTAAATAAAACTACCCAAAAGGTTGAGTTAAACATTTAAACCAACTGCTGGATTAAAACAACCCAATTGCTAAGTTTCTCTATATTTCACCCAGCGCTTTTTTTTTTTTTTTTTTTACTCAGCATTTTTTAGGGTGTATAAATACTTTAATGACTGGTAGTTAAAGATGGGCAAATTGATAGTGCAGTATCCTCACAAGTGACTCACAAGTATACTCACAAGTGACTTATTTGGTATTGATAGCTTTAAAAAAAAATCTATAGATAATAAAATTATATGAACAACAACCGTGGATTTCTGCACCACTTTTACATGGTTTGCCTTTATGTGTAATTATCTTTCTTTATATATATATATATTTATATATATATATATATATATATATATATATATATATATATATATATGCACAAACCCGATTCCAAAAAGTTGGGACAAGGCCATGTTTACCACTGTGTGGCATCCCCTCTTCTTTTTATAACAGTCCGCAAACGTCTGGGGACTGAGGAGACAAGTTGCTCAAGATCCTTCTTCTGCGCAGTCATGATGTTGTAATTGATGCAGTATGTGGTCTGGCATTGTCATGTTGGAAAATGCAAGGTCTAACCCTGAAAGAGACGACATCTGGATGGGAGTGTATGTTGTTCTAGAACTTGGATATACCTTTCAGCATTGATGGTGCCTTTTCAGATGTGTAAGCTACCCATGCCACACGCACTCATGCAACCCCATACCATCAGAGATGCAGGCTTCTGAACGGAGCGCTGATAACAACTTGGGTTGTCCTTGTCATCTTTAGTCCGGATGACATGGCATCCCAGTTTTTCAAAAAGAACTTCAAATTTTGATTCGTCTGACCACAGAACAGTTTTCCACTTTGCCACAGTCCATTTTAAATGAGCCTTGGCCCAGAGAAAACGCCTGCGCTTCTGGATTGGTGTTTAAATATGGCTCCTTTTTTGACCTATAGAGTTTTATCCAGCAGCGGTGAATGGCACGGTGGATTGTGTTCACCGACAATGTTTTCTGGAAGTATTCCTGAGCCCATGTTGTGATTTCCATTACAGTAGCATTCCTGTATGTGATGCAGTGCCGTCTAAGGGCCCGAAGATCACGGGCATCCAGTATGGTTTTCCAGCCTTGACCCTTACGCACAGAGATTGTTCCAGATTCTCTGAATCTTTGGATGATATTATGCACTGTAGAAGATGATAACTTCAAACTCTTTGCAATTTTTCTCTGAGAAGCTCCTTCCTGATATTGCTATATTCTTTTGTGAATAAAATATAAGTTTATGAGATTTGTAAATTATTCCATTCCTTTTTTACTCACAATTTGTACAGTGTCCCAACTTTTTTTGGAATCGGGTTTGTATAAATTAATATTATTTTGAAAAATCACATACTATTTAAGAAATAATAAATATCGATATTGATAAAATTGTAACAAAAAGTATTGGTATCATATCAAATAATAAATACTGAAAAGTATCAAATCTTTCCGAAAAAAGATAGGTGTTGCTAAGGTTGCAAAGGGGTGGAAAAATTTCCAGAAACTTTCCAAAAAAAAAAAATCCTGGAAAGTTTCCAAATTTCTGGAATGTTTCCTGAAATTTACTGGTAATTTCCCCCCTTTTTGCAACCCTAGGTGTTGCCCATACCTCTGGTAGTTGACATGTAATTGCAAAGCTACTTATATTCAACAAAATAAAGTGTTACCAGCAATGATTATATACTGGTTTTGCTTCTGGATTTAGATTTCATATTGGGATTCTGTGTTTAATACAAAGTGGGGATCCAATATGTTATGTTACATTACTAGAAATGTTTATTGTACAAAACAATACAGAAATGTTCTCCATTTTGAAAGTCCCTAAACTTTTTTTTGATATCCTAACTGTTAATGTTATTATTGCAGATAGATGAATTACTAGTTAAGAAGCACTCTAGAAAATAATTGATAAAGGAATTACACTTCAAACACTTTTAATGCATTGTAATAAGATGCACTATCAAAACCTCTTTGCACCGACATCGTACATAATCTTGTGTAATTAAAAACATATGTATCAGTTTTCCGCAACGAATCTCTGCGGTACAAAAGTACCTTGTATGTATAAAAACATTTACATAGTAACAGAGCTCGACAAGGTTAAATGGGAGGCATATTTGAGCCCTGATTAAAAGGCTCTCCCACCAGTTGCACCGAGCAGATCTGTGGAGTCATGTACAGCAGTGCAACTGATAAGGTAGGGCTCTGAAAGGACTCTATTGTGTTTTGACGTGGGGCATGTTCGCTGGAGTTCAGAGTTGGCTACCTATCTACCTGAAAGGAATTGAAAAGCAACCCTTGTGGTGACTGACCAGAATGACTGATAAGCCTCAGGGGGAGATTATAGCGATTATGGCACTGCTGGAGAGGTTGCCATGGTGATGAAATCGAGCATTCTCTTTAATATATTATTTACTGCCTCCGTTCCTGACCCACGCCATTTAATCAGGAGAGAGCAGGAGACCCATTCACTTTTAAAAGCACCGGTTCATGCACAGGAAGTTCGCACACCTCTGCACAGCATAATACAGATGTGAAAGAAAGGTACCAGACTGAGCATAAACTATACATGAAAACCAGCTCAACAGCCAGTTTGCACATCGCCGCAGGAAAAGCACAAGAGGCAATCCACAGGCTGTTTCTCTAAAGCCAAAACTAACACCTTGGATCCCTCAGAATTATTCTCTTAGACATAAGTCATAGCACATACCAAAAAACCAAAAAGTTCTGTCATGTCCAGACTACTATTAGATGAATCAAATACCGAATCAAAATTGTATGGCAATTTTTTTGAGGTGAAGCACTTCAGATTGTAAATGAATGAATAGTTGATTGAAGTTTCAAGAGTCATAATCTCATAATGTTGGGAATAAAATGGCTGACCTGTCGTTTGGTGGACTCTGGTCATGTTACACAGGGCTGAACATGTAAAAGTCAAGTAGTTAGTGGACATCACTACAGCTTCTATAGAGGAAACTTTGAGTCCATGTCATTGAGGTGCAAATGTCTTTCAAATGGACTTTGTCCTTCCTGCTGTCTGACCACGACTGCTCATTGACCCTGACAGGCTAAAACCAGAGCGGAAATTACACAGACCCTCAACTTTGAGACAAAAGAGACGGTTGATCCTTGGCTTTATTGAGATAATAAAGGAAATTCAGCATGAACCAAGAATCTGACTTCCAAATCTCTCCATGCAGCATTATATGCAAAACCCTTTTTTTCTCCCCTTAAAAGAATTATAATCCATTTACAAATGCTATTGGATGTACTAATCTAAATTACTTTCCTTTCTCCTGAGCAAAATGGCAAAATTTGGTTTCTTTGGTGCTGTCACTATGTTTTCCCGCCCCTTAGTACAATGTCTCTTTATTTTCTAAGATTAAAATTGGAGGACTTTTTCGGTCATGGGCCTTAATATAAATTATCTTTAAGAAAACTGGGTTTTTACATCTTCTAAAGGAAATATGAGAGGTGCTTGCCCATCCAAAACCCAAAGTTTAAGAGACTGCTTGTTGAGGGCACTTGTCTTTGCACGTCAGGAGTAATGTGTCCTATATTTGCCAGACGAAAAATCATTAACACTGTTCATAAGTTAATCAAAGTCACCACACAATAAAACATAATGATTTTAAACTTCAAAGCTGCAGTAAGAAGCTCCTTTACCAGTCAGACTGCAGCAATGAGAGACGAGAGAGAGAGAGAAAAAAAAGCTTTTGAAGGCGTTTTGTTAACAAGCACTTTTTAAATGTTAAAATCCTGTTAAAAAAATAAAAAAATGGCAGCTGTGGTTGCGAGAAATTCGCTGTAATATATATTTCATTAATTGATATAATGTTAATGTTCCAGCCTACTTAAACTACTTCAGTCTGCTTTGAAACATTTTTACAGTGTAGTGAAAAAATCCCTCTGTACAGAATTATGTCTTTTCCCCTTAATTAGATTTGGAAGTCTGGCCCTTTTATTCTCTCTGCTGTATAGATTTGACCGTGTCCTGAAATATCCGTCCATAACAGCGTGAGTCAGCAGTGACTCCAGGCCTAATCAATTGTCCTGCTTTTGAAAAGCTGTTTATGAAGCAGGCTCCAGCAGACTACATGATGCATGAACTGTGCTGGTGGGCGTTTCGGGGTTCTGGCAACGGGAATACGTTTTAATGTAATTAAGAAGTATCGTGTGTTGTAAACTTGACATGCCAGGCCGCAGAAACACGTCGAAGTTTCTCATTATCGTCCCCTCCACGCCCTCAACATACTCTGGTTTTCCTGGTGTTCTGGTAAAATGAAAGAATGGAGCGTGGTTGAGAGGATCAAATCTGCTGCCATGTGGCGGAACCGCAGCTCTGGAAAATGGAGAGTTTTAGCAGAGCCGATCGGATGAGGTGAAAAGAGGACGGGTTTGGCTGTGCTATTCCTGTGTAGCTGGAGTCAGAAGGGAAAAGGGCCAAGTGAGATAATGCAGGACACCGCCGCAGCCAGATTGATCTGCTCAAACACTGCTGTGACCTCACAATTGAGTTGCATTAAAGTGCAGTGGAATATAGGCCGGGAAAGGGACAGTGAATTTCAATATTAAAGCAAAATACCTTAGCAAAAAAAAAAAAAAAATCATGATACCATTTAATCACATTATTCATGTAAAATTACTTGAATGCTTCATGAGCTCTGTTCGTTCTAACTGCAGCCAATCTATGACTAGTAAATTTTGAAAATATGTGTATGTTCCATTATTTGGTAAGATTTTTAATGTTTTTTTTGTTTTTTTGTTTTTTTAAATAAGTTTCTTGAGGATGTATTTATTTGACCAGTAAATGATAGTAAAAATATCAGAAAGGTAAAACATTAGTATTGTGAATAATTTGTACAATTGGATAGGAGTGTTTTCTATTTAAATACATTTTAAAATGTTATTTAGTTTTCAGCAGCCACTCTTTAGGGTCAAGTGATCCTTTGGAAATCATTTGAATGTCCTAATGTTTTCCTCAAAACACATTTCTTATTATTACCAAAAGTTCTGCTGCTTGAAATTTCTGTGGAAACCATTACTTTTTTAAAAAACATATATTTATGTAACAATGTCTTATTGTCACTTTTGATCAGTTGAATGCATCCTTGCAGAACCAAATGCAATGCAATGTAACAAAACGTTTCATATGTACAGTATGTAAAATAATGTACATAAAATAAATGATATGTAGTTTTAAATATCCTTAGTGCCTTAGATAACATTTTTGTTTTAATTTATTATTATTATTAAAAAAAAAAAATCATTAAATGATTGCACCAGCAATATGACAATTAATACTAATATCTAAATAATAATAATAATAAACAATACTTCAGATAAATCATGTAATTTACAGTGGCCAGGCAATGTGGCAATTAGTTTACTGTTTTTTCCCAATGATTTTGAATGCAGGTCATCCAATCCTTGAGCCGATTTGGAGCTATCAGTTAGCATTTTATTGAGCTTTAGCTCTAACTGGTGGTTCTACCAAGTCACAAACTGAATTGCATGTTGTTGAGCGGCGCACTATAAAATGACATATCTGAGGTGGCAACACCTGTCATCAGTCAAAACTTGCTGCTGTGTTTCGTTTCTAATGGTCACAAGGAATGACTACAGATTAAAAAAAAAAAAAAAACCCTATGATAAATCTTGGTTCAACAACCCAAGATTTGATTTCCACTGAATTGACTTTTTAAAGTCATTTAAATCCATTTTGCTGTCAGTGTCTTTGAGAACATCTCAGCATGTCAAACTCAGGGGAAATGCAGTGGATAAAATGCACAGTGACTGTGTTCTGACTGAATAATTACAGGAGAAGCTTCTCACCAGACAGATTATTTTCCTCTTCATTTAAAAACATGAATGAAAGAAATGCAGACCCAAGATATTGACTTTATAATTCCACTTACTTGAATGAATGAATCAATCAATCAATCAATCAATCAATCAATCAATCAATCGTACAGACTGCTTTTAGATAGATTTCTACTTAATGTGACCAAAGTTATACACATTGCTGGAGGAAATATATATTAAACAGCAGTCTTTCTCTCAGGTTATGATTCATTGTAATAAATCAGGTATTTTTTTAGCAAGGCAGATGGAGCAAGCAAATCAGAAGACATGTACCAATAATTAAAGTTGGATTTTTGTAAGATTATTATTATTATTATTATCATTATTTATGTATTTATTTTGATTATTATTATTATTATTTTTTTTTTTGTGACACACAAATTTGATTTGGTGTGGTTTGTTTAGATACATGTTCTGGGCAGATGGATAGATGCAGTTTTCAGTCATTGCAGTCATTTTCTTTTCTTTTTTTTTTTTTCTCATACTTATTTTCTGCTGCATCCATGCTGTGTTTTGCATGTGAGATTAATTTTTAAATATAGGGATATATTTAAGGTCAGGGCTGGTGATTGGCTGAATGTGTTTTATTTGTGTTTGACATCAGCATGATGAAGGAAATGCCCTTTACATGCTGCTCTGAGCTCAGGACCAGATTTCACTCTGAGAGCTGACATTTGACAGACTTTTTTTTTTTTTTTACTGACTGCATTTCTCTTGCTGTCTGGCCTTTTTCACCCTTCCGTAAAATGGAGAGAAATACTTGTGTCAGTACTTTATATTTGATATTTTGTTTTGTAACTGTACATGGATTGTTAGCACTTGCAGCACTGTTGCATCTCTCATTCATTAGATCAATTCATCCATTTTTTCCCCCACAGTGCAGCAATGAGAGTTTGCTGAAATCATTTTATTTGCTTAAATATCACAAAAAAAAAAAAAAAAAAAAAAGTCCCAAAGTGTCTGAAAATAGCCACCATTCCTTATTTCCTTCTTTTGATTCTGGGTTGAAACACTGTTTGCTGTCAGTTTGACAGCCTTTAAAATAAGTTGACTCTTCTCTCTTAATACTTGACACCTCATGACACTAGATTTTGTGTAGATTTTTTATTTTTATTTTTTTGTCTGAAGTCTCTCTCTGTCTTCCAGGGTTTAGTCGGGCAGCCATGCCATTTGGTCTGGTGAGGCGGGAGCTGTCTTGTGAGGGTTACCCCATCGACCTACGCTGTCCAGGAAGTGATGTAATCATGATCGAGAGTGCCAATTACGGCCGGACAGACGACAAGATCTGCGATGCTGACCCCTTTCAAATGGAGAACATCAACTGTTATCTGCCCGATGCATTCAAGATCATGTCTCAAAGGCAGGTTCTTCCATGCAAACGCTCTTTCCATACTAAGATCTGTCCTGCTTTTCTAAACCTCTCTCTTCTAAATGTGTCTTCTATCTCATTTGCCTGTCTTTGATTACAACCAAACCAAACAGATCTCAAGGCGCTCATATCCGATCTTCTTTTGAGTTTAGACAGTGTCGTACATCTGGAGGCTTGTGCTAAAAACAGGAAGTGATGTGTGAGCTGGGCTTTGATACGTATTGCCGCGGGAGTGGCGTACAGTTCCGCTTGGCTTATTATAAGAACGTTGTGATTCGTGGGGAAATAGGTTTGGAAATGTGGCGTCTCAATTAGTCCTTTCAGCTGCAGGCAATTAGGCGTCTCAAGTGGGTGCTAATCTGCACAGGAACTCTAGGCAGGGATTTGCCTCTGCAGGTCTAGTCCAGATGTGAAACTGCATTGTTGTGCACTTTTCATCTTGTTAGTTTTCTGGTCAAATAATGAATCACCAGCAGCGTCACAATCTTTCACTGCTATAGTTGCATTAATAATAGATTACTATACTTAATAACAGAAGCTTTCACTCAACACTAGTTCATTTCTCTGCAAAAGAAAACTTTTTTTTTTTATTGATATATATGGGCTTATATCAAATTAATTAATGTAAACACCTCATGTCCTGTAGGCTTGTGTCGGAGTCTATTAACTTGTTTAATAATGTTGATTTATATGAGGGATCGAGCAACCAGAGGCACTTTCTACATTTTTTTGTGTTCTGGCCTTCTCTTGCTCTTAAATATTAGACAACTTAGATATTGTTGCGAGCAGGGCTCAGTGAGATACCAGAAAAGAAAAAAAAAAATCTTTGGAACAAACAGGTGAAAATAGCACCATCGCAAAAACATGATTTTTTTTTTTTTTTTTATTCTTAATGCAAAGAATATATTTTATATTAAGCTACATTCCTGTTCATGAGTTTGTAGTCAGTAAGATTTATTTATTTACTTGTTTTAAGAAATTCATACTTTTCATTCAGCAAGGGGGCTTTAAATTGACCCTTAAAACATTTATAATGTTGGCAAAAAAATAAATACAAATATTCATCAAACAATGAAAGTATATGGATATTTCACAATATCACTGTTTTCAGTGGATTTTTGAACAAGAAATGCAGCCTTGGTGAGCATAAGATATTTTTTTTCTTTCAAAAACATTACAAAAATCTTACTGATTTTTGAACATTACCTATCTTTCTACCCTAGTGAAAAAAATAGTATACTTAAGCACAATTTATTTGTATGTACTTTAATATAACTAAATGTATTTGTGGCACACTATAAACTGGTATACTTAAAGTCTGTTAAATTGAAATGCATTTTAGTTGTGCCAAAGCAGTGCTTAAGTACAACTAAAGTTGTAATAAATATACTTGTTTGTGCTAAAGTGGAACTGTTTTAAATATACTTCAGTTCAATTTAAAAATCCCTTCTTGTATTTAAATTTTGAAATGTTGCCGTTGTCTGTACGGGACATTAAACAACCATTAATGGAGAAAAAAAGGTTCATTGGAGTGTATTAGGAATATACTGTACAAAAATAAACCCTCTGATAAAGTACATGAATGACTTTCACCATTTCAAACTAACTAGCTATATGTTGTTTACATCTTTACTTTTGTAACTACTTTCTGTGTGTATGTAAAGCTGCTTTGCAACCATGCAAAACTCTGAAAAGCACTAAATGTGAAGTGTGCTTAAATTATTAAAAAAGGTAAAGGTTATAATTATAAAAAAAAAAAAAAATACTGCATGATTATGAATTATTATTATTTGCAACTCAAAACATTTATTTTCATCTATAATATTTTTATACTCAACAAGTAGAACTCAGATACAGTGTATTAATCATAACAGGTCAACAGAGGATTCAATAAAAACTTACTTCAGTAACAAATTAAATGGTTTTATTTGCAAACTGCTCATTGTTACATTTGTGCAGTAGGCAAAAGTTGTGTTTGAAAATTCCTTACAGCACTTAGCAGAAACATACTGGATGCTTCTCTCATTGTCTTTGACTTGCCCAAAAAGAAAGTCTAAATAAATAAATAAATAAATACACAGCATAATCTTAAAATAATTTAATTGTTCTCAGATTTGAAATACATGGTGAGACTTGTGTCTTTAGCTTGAATAAGTTTCTAGACTAAATGTTTCTTCAGAAAAAATGTGCCAAGTCACAAGATTTCTAATAGTGTGCACTAGTGAGTTCAGATGTTTAGCAGTGTTTGGAGTTTGGTGAATTTCACAGCTTGTGAAAGTTAGGTGAGGAGAAACTGAATTATCAAGCCCCCTTCACTGAACATACTGTAGCCTATATTTAGGCCAATGTTAAAATCACATTATTACAATACTTATTAAGACCATTTTAAAGGGTGAAGGAACAAACAAATATCAATACACAGAATGTGATATTGTCTTTTTATGCCATAGTCTTAGATGAGATCTCATACATCAGCCTTAATGATATGACAGCATACGAACAATCAGTCCCCACAGACATACATTAAAATGGCCTTTATACATCTACAGGATCTTAAGATGAGTTGCTTCATTCATCCCTTACTGAGACTAATTTTTGGGCTGAGTGAGCATGGACATGTCATTGCGGTTATGAAGTGAGCATCCTCTTTCAAAGCTTTCATGCAGTTGGTTTAAATGTGTGTGTGTGTGTGTGTGTGTGTGTGTGTGTCATATTTCAGGTTTTTTTTTAAACATGTTGTATATGGAGTTAAGAACATCTAAATGATGAATATATATATTCCATCCTTTCCCAAATGAATTTGTAGTGCACTAAGTTCGTGCTAGATGAAAGAATGAAATAACTATATTTAGAGTGTAATTTCAATTAGTATAGACATGTCACTCTATTTTTAGTATATTTATAATTAAATAAATAAATTATAAATACAATTATGTATATTTGTTTTTCACTAGGGTATCTATCCATCCATCCATCCATCATGTCATTACATTACAATGAAAACAATAAATTATGTTTCAGTTCATAACAAAATTTCTGCCAGCTATTGAGTAACTTCATTTATTTATTTGCTTACTTGCCAAATTTTACTGGTATCTGTGAGTGTTCAGAGACACATGATTTTACTTGGAAGATGGGGGGGGGGGGATAGACAACAACAACAGTAATAAAGTAAAATAAAATACAATTAAATTAAATACAATAAATCATGCTGCTTTAATACAGTAACATAGCTTACGTATTAATTAACTTATAAGCACAACTGTGATTGAAATAGTATGCAAGTTTTTGCCTCAGTCCCTCAGCAACACATCTGAAACAAAACTTTCTTTGCAGAAATTCGTCCTTGCTCTGCTAAGTACCCTGCTTTGGGGAACATGAGGGAATGGCTGCAGTGCTGTACAGGGGAAATTTGTTCTGTATTCACACCATTAATATCCATGACAGAGGCGTCCGCATGGCTCTCAGAAGACCAGCGTTGCAAACAGCCGTGTACGGCACTCCCACTGTACATATGGTATTAGTGAATACTTCAAGCATTGCAGATTAAGATTTCATAAGTCACCGTTAATACAAGCTTCTGGAAACAACAGCTACACCTGTTTAAGAATTCAGAGCCTTGGGAATTTCACTGGCCTGCTAATAAAGTCTTAAATAATGCTCATGATTTAATTAGATATGTGAGGTTTGGGCTGCTTGGCGCTATGGATGGAGGACTGCATATATATAAAGGACTGTAGTGTTCTGCCATAATGATGATTTCTCTCATCACTTGTCTAGGATTTGGTTTGCTGTATTTTGGTCTCTTCATATACATCTACTTCAGTAGGTCTCTGTCCTTTTCAGTTTGACTAACTTGTCCAGGTTTAATGTAGTTATCACAAACAAATCTGTTTCTTCCTAAACTGAAGATCCAGATTTTTGTGACATAAGTGAATGACTACCTCGTCCGTCATAATATAGCAGAGAATAGATAGGTTTAATATACATCAATTTGTTCCATACTCAGATACAATATTAAAGCAGTAACGTTCCTTCAGGCTTCATCGATTTTTTTTTTTTTTTTACTTTGATATTGTTACTGTGACAAATACAACATTTATTGTTTACCATCTTAGAAGGGCTTTATAATATATGATGTGTCATATACTGTATATGATGTTTTTATAGATCAATCAAGATCTGTATCACTAAATTACTCAAAATCAAAGCAGCCTCCTGTCAACAATGTTCTGGGAACATACTGAATTTGACTGTAAAACTGTAAAAGTTTGCTTTGAGCTCCTTAACTAAAACCGAATGTGAATAGAGATAGATAGAGATTTTCTTTCCTGTGGGCATTTTTAGTCCAGATTTCCTGTCTGAAACACTTCCTTCAACTTTGTTTTTCTTTAATCAGTGAAATTTTGACTGTAAATGTTGTGATGTCTTGAAAGCGTTGCTTTGGTGAGTGTTCAGAGTTTAGGAGGGAGAGATCTGTCTAATGAGGGGTGCCCTGTGAAAACGCCTGACGTGTGACTGTGGTGTGAAGAGCAAACACCAACTGTCAGCTAACAGGAACATCATGAGAATGAGAATTTAGAATAGAGTAGCCCAAACTGTATTTGGACAGTCTTTCCACATTTTAAAATGTATGAATGTCATTGAATTAGAAAACAAAACTTTAATCCGAAGTGTCATTTATAAAAAAAAAAAAAAAAAAAAAAAAAAAAAAAGTAAACTTCATATATCCAGTAAACCAGCCTTGGAATTAATTGTTTAAAAGTTGTTTATTAAGAATGACATTTTATCACTACAAAGCAATAATCAATTAAAATAATTAAAACAACAAATAAATGAGTGAATCACAGTTATTTTTTGCTTGCTTCATTCATTCATTCATTCAAAAAAAAAAAGAAAATCACTTTTTGATCTATTCTGTATCAAGGCAAGCTTTCTAAAATAAGAAAACTTTGTTAGCCATTATGTTGACTCCAGAAGTTAATATTAATCTTTTCTCTTTTTTAACATAATTTGTGATCATAATTTATTAATATGGAACATTATGCAAATGAACAGCACATTGTGACTGAATGAAATATGAATGGGAACAGTCTCCTTGCAATACAACTACAAATAACCAAACAACCAATCGCCACGTTATGGCTCCAGCTTTGGCCGTGTGTTATAATTTTAGATCCATAATTCATTTATATGGGTAAACATGCTGATATTCTCATCTGTTACCACATATGAGTGCTCGTTAATAAAGAAACTCCCATATGAGCGACGTGTTTTTCAGCAAAGCTCGTGTCTATGTATAAATTCTCATCTTCAAACATGACCGCTGGGAATTCACAGCTGTGGACGGAGTAGGACTCTGTTCCACGTGCTTTGCTGCTTTTACGAAAAAGAAAAAAAAAGAAAGTCCACTTGTTTATTAGCAAATAGAACATAAGACAAATGAATTGTCAGAGTCACATGCTGAGGTAAAGAGAAATTACTGCAGGAAGAGATGCTACCCCAGGGCCAGGTCAGAAAAAACGCCAGCAGGCTAATTCACCCCCCGCGCTGCGCTAACAGTAAAACATGCTCTTTATTCCCAAAGCAAAGACCTTTGTTTCCAGATTCTTTTCCTCTAAATTAGGACAATCATCCTGCTTTTTCCTCAGAAACTGTAAGATTATACAGCATGCATACAGCACCCAGCAGTCTTTCATGTTTTAAATCTACAATATATTCTGGTAATAATAAACACCACTAGTACCAAGGTTCTGTATTTATTTATTTGATCTTATAGTATTACAAAAGATTTATTTTCATTATGAAGGAAAAATTTCACAAATAAATAAATAAATTAATTAATTAATTAATTAATTTCTTCAGTAATAATAATAAAATAGTTTCTTGAGCAATAAATCAGCATATTAATGATCATGTTACACTAAAGACTTGAGTCATGGCTGCTGAAAATTCAGATTAGCCTCAAAGGAATAAATTAAAATGTAAAATATATATAAATATAAGCAGTTGTTTTAAATTATAATAATATTCAAATTAATATAAAATTATAATACTATTTTTTTTTTTTTTTTTTTAAGAACAATAAAAATAATAATAATAAAAAAAGCCTTTAAAACCTTTTTGGTTCTAAAATGAATAAAATGAATTTATCCAGCGGACAGAATAGGCGCAGACCTCAGGAACAATGTGACGCAGATTGATGGACGATACTGCCTCTCCTTTTTCAACATCTCACTGTACACTGTGTCTGTAAGCCATGCGATCATTTCTGCACTTTATCTTTTATTTATGTGCTTAATTTTAGTTCCTAGAACCCGCATAAACCACCTTCTGCATGACTTCCTGTTAAACAGGCAGTGGAGGGATGGTTAGTTCATTCCGAGTGAAATGGCATATGAGGAAAATGAATCCATCATAGGTACAATCAGCCTGACCTCAGGGGGGATTCATACAGATGTATAACTCATGTGCTGGCAGGTATGAACACTCATAGATGAGGCTGTTTATCTTTGTCGTTGGGTTGAAAATGGCCACTTTGGCATCTATCCGCTCCGCTAATCCACACTGTCTTTTATCTGTCTCCCGCTCCGGGCCACCATCCATCCGTCCATCAGCTGTGTGCACACTCGCTCTTAGTTTGATGCTATTGTCCTCACAGCTGACTGATGAAGGAATGTTCAGGGTTCAATACAAGCATTTTTTTTTTTTAACCACAGAAAATGTTTTGTTAAAACAGATACAGTACCATCATGCAGACATTCATAATTATTTTCCATTGAAATATATGATTCCACTGTATCAACTCCAAATTCTATTGATACAGCTTTTATTCAATCCAGAATATTCCTTTATACTCAGGTGCAAATAGTTTTCTTTTGTGTTTCACTCTTCTGATTTCTTGTATCTTACTCTCGCTTCGTCCAGGTGTAACAACAGAACGCAGTGCATCGTCATCACTGGACCAGATGTTTTTCCTGACCCCTGCCCAGGAACATATAAGTACCTTGAAGTCCAGTATGAATGTGTTCCCTATAGTAAGTATGAGCCGTCTTTTTAAATATATAATTATTATTTTTTTTTTATGTTACTCTTTTATGAGCGTGCCTTAAAATGCATTTTTCAAGTATTCAGATGTTTGTCCTTGATAAAACAGTGTTTATAAAACATGCACATTAGGCACTTTTTCAGGCTTTGTCATTTCATATCATTAACAATGGATTTAGTGTAGTTTATTTTGCAACTGATTAATAGAAAAAAAAAAAAGAGTTTTAATGTCAAAAGTAAAACAAATGTAGCATCCACAAAAAAAAAAAAAAAAAGGATACCCCTAAACCATCACTGGCACAGCCAATTCATTTTCAAAGTCAAAGTTAAATAGATCACTTGTGAGTAGTTAAGTGGTTTCATTTGATTGTAGTATAAATACAGCTCTCTCTGCAAGGTCCAACTTCTGGTGAGTCATTATTGCAGAAATTTGCGGACTCCAAGCAGTGAAAGTGAATTGTAATTTAAAAGCACAAGGCAGGGGATGGATACAAGATGTCTTCCAAGTCACTGAATATCCCTTGGAGTACACTTAAATCAACAATTAAGAAATGGAAAGAGTATGGCACAGCTGTAAATCTACCTAGACCGTCCTCAAAAACCAAGTGACCGTGCAGGACTGGTGAGAGAGACCACCAAGAGACCAATGATTTACAATCTACACTGGCTGAGATTGGAGACTGTGCATACAACAACTGTTGCCTGGGTGCTTCTCTAATTTTATGAGACCAAGCCAAAGATAAAGCTACTGTTAAAAAATAAAAAAATAAAAATAGAAAAGACATCTTGGTTGCAGTTTGCCAGAAGGCATGTGGGAGATTCTCAAACTAGGTGGAAGAAGGTTAAAATTACTCCTTTTGAACACTTACTGTACATAAATGGGTTAATATGCATTTAAAATAAATGTAATACATTTTAACCAAACAAATAAATGTTGCTATATATAATATTAATTCTAAAATGTTAAATCTGCTGTATTTTTATAAGCAAAAATGTAAAATAAAATAAAATATTAATATTATTACATATAATAATAATAATAATAATAATAATAATAATAATAATAATAGAAAACTAGAAAGGTGGTGGAATTGGTATAACTAAATGTTCTTGAAGGAGAGTGTTATATAATAATCTGCAATTTATGGTAGTGACGGCATTGTCACAATATTTGGGATTAGTCTTCTTTCCTGCATTAATTAATCTACTGAATTCTGATTTTTCTTTCTTGCTATTTAACCATATTGAACCACTTTTAAAAACAGTGTTTTTAAAATGAGATGAGCACGAGAGTCACGAAAACAGCAAAAGCATATTTGATGCAGGATTTCATTTATGGCAAATCTAAGCTTAAAACTTAAAACACTATTTGTTTGCGGCCTTGGAAGCACTGCTATTTCCTTGAGGAAATAAATTGTTATTCATGTGTTCTTATGATGCAATGCTTCATTCTAATTATTGTATTTCATTGTACTTCATTCTGCACACCTTATGCAGGTGTGGTTGTAGTGCACAGAGCTGGGTATAAAATGCTTTTAGCTGCCTTGTTTAAACCTGACATTATTTCATAAAAACTAAAATATAAGCTGTTAAATGTAAACCATTTCCATGTGTTTTTCTCCCTGTGAAATGTTACTTTTTAGCAGTCGTTCATCTATCAGGAATATTACAGCAATACGCGCTACATGAATGCAAAGCAGCATTCTCTGACGTCCGGTCTTTGCACATATAATTGCTCAGAGACAGACCAGCATGATTTTCTTGGCCTTAAAACTGAATTGGCCAAGCAAAGATATGCCAGTGTTATGCCAACTACTAAACAGACCAAAGATGTTTTTCGTTAGTGCTTGATCACTGTGTTTTGCTCGTAAGAAACCACAGCTTTACGACTGTCAGAAAAGACAAATGATTGCACATGGATCTTACATGAACAAACTCCAAACAAACGCCTCACTTCTATTCTCAGATTTCCCATTACATTAAGAGTATGGATTGTTTTGCTCCATTAAACAATTAGACAGTAATATTATTCTCTGATTGAATTGTCTCGTCTTTTCAGAGAATGTTTCCAGAGACTTCACATACCAGACGAGGTTCTCTGCCGCAGATTTCCCTTCACAATCCCAAAATAACAAAGGCCCACTGGATTTTAGTGCTTAGTATAAGTTTAATCTACATCCATATCTATGGGTTATTGAAGTCAAAATCCACACAATTTTAAAAGCTGCTGTTTCATAAAGGATCGTGTTTTTCAGCTTTTCTCCAGGAATATCTGTGATTGTTCACGTGTCTTTTCTGATGCGAGCACCTTCACAGAATACGGTTTTGTGCTGTTGTTGTTTTTGTGTCTTAATGTTTTTGCATTACCTCCTCTAGGCATTTCCAGGCGGTCTGTAACTGTTTTATTTACTAATCACAGTTTGACTCTCTAGGACGCCAGAGCCCTCATGTCACCCCCAGGCTGCTGATTTTTTATTTTTTTTTTAACTTGAAGTAATTTTCTTATTTGGTCTTGTTTGGTTGCAACAGTTCATGATGTTCTTTGGCCAACGGTATCTCAGAGAACAGGATTTGTCCTGGTATTAAGTGTACTGCATACTCTGAGATCCATCCAGATTGTATTGGCTGACTTAACAAGAAATGATTTCCCCCGTGGATGGATGTCGCTATAATTTCATTCATTTTAACCTAACTCATTAGTAACCTGGTTACTATTACTAACTTTAATGATTAACTTATTTCTTATTTTATTTTTAGAGGGCAAAGGCTAATTATGTATGTATGTATGTATGTATTTATGTATTTATGTTTGTTTGTTTCAACCTAAAAGTCAGTTTGTGGGTGCAAACTAATGATGCACTGCATTATCTGCAGGTGAATCTGATGTAAACATGTCCAGAATCTAAGTTGACCCTAATTCAAGTATGCACAAAATTAAAACAAATATATAATTTCCATAAATAAACTGAAACCAATTTTATGGACCATTAAGATTTTTTGTATTATGGTATTATTTTCAGGACAATTAAGCACATTTCCCCACCAAAAATATTATTGCTGTAATGCATCCAGATATTTTTTTTCTTCGTAATGTTCATTATTTTTAAAGGTGAATCTCATTAGACTGTCATTACTGTAATACAGTATATTGTATTATAGTATTTCTTTATTACATCAGCATAAAGGCAGCACAACAAAAAGTAGTATAACTAATATAAAACAAATCTGTGCATCAGAAATTACACTTACAATGCTATTACTTATGATGTAAAATATTATATACATACATACATATACATATATATATATATATATATCAATGCAATGGTCCTACAAACAAATATAGTTTCTTTTCTGCAAAATATATATTTTATATTACTGTATGTCTTCTTTCTTTGTCATTTTTTTTTCTTTGTTCTGGACTGGTTTCTTGAGATTTATTAATATGCTAAACAGAGCTTCTGTAGAAAATTGTGACTTTTATGTAAAAGAACAATGTCTCCTGGACATTGTGGCCACAGAATGGACACCATTAGTCGAACGATCATAATAAGACAAGAAGGAAGTCTGAGAAATGTAGCTTTAGATTGTCGGAAATGTTGAAATGCTGAAGATGGCCTTCATGAGATAAAACTTCTGAAGACTGTCAAGATTCTGTTTAAATGTCTGCCTGCATTCTGTCTTTCTGTCTGCCTTTCTGTTTATCTCTCTTAATCTTTATCTGGTGCTATATGGAAGGATTTGGAAGGACAGTGTATTGGCTCATAAAACCATGATGATAAGAATTTCTCCAGAACTGAGCCTTAAAAAAAGGAAAAAAAAAAACACACACACACAAAAAACCCTTATTAAAAAAAACATCCTTTGTTAAGATGTTTGGAAATTACATTCCCAAACAATAAGTTATATTTATAATGCATCACCATTTCAGCCAAGAAAAAAAGATCTTTAAAATCTGAAATCTGAATGATTTTTTTTTTTTTTTTGATTGCCAGTAGGTCCTATTATATTTAAAGATCTGGAAGTCAGATGACCAACATAATGTATTAGCATAGTAATTTAATGAAACCAATTAAAAATATGTACCAAGTTGGCAAAGAAAAATGATCTTATGCACCGTTTACTCAGAATTCACTGTAATCTTTTTAACCATGGACAAGTCAGTATATTTTTGAAGTAGCACTTATTCAGAGGAACAGGCACAAAAAAAAATCACTTAAATTTTATACTTACAAATAAGAAAAACTACACTTGTAAATTAGAGATGAAAGATACATTTTTTACTCACTGTTGTATCGTTCCAAACTGTTCAATTCCCATATGAATTACATGCAACACACACAAAAAAAGTGAATTTTAAAGAACATTCTGGCCACTAATTTCAGTACAATTAAAGTAAAAGACATAAATTCTGAAATGATAAATGTCCACCATAAATAGTATAATGAAAGGGGTTCATATGATGTGTGCTACACCATATGTCAAATCTTTTGATAGATTTGTGTGAGAGACATGAAGCTAATATTGTTTCAAATGTTACAAAGTTAACATACAGCATCATTGTAATTGCATGAATAAGAGTGATATTATTTAAAAGCATGTGTTCCACAAAAGAAGAAGACTTGATGTAGATGTATTTGGAATGACATGAGGGTGAGTAAATGGCTCTTTTTCATCAGGAAATCCTAAAGTAACCTTAGAAATGACAGACGCATGATTTTCAAAAGTTAAAAGCACCAGCCTGCCAATCTCTCACTGCCACCCTGATCTGGACCGAAAGAAACATGAAAATATATCCTTTTAAAAAGTAAGAATACATTTTACAAACTCTGTGTTGGAAATTGAAACCGCATACTGCCATAGCGGACTATTCAAATGTTCATATAAAGCCTAGAAAGGCTGACAAGAACTCTGTGCTTTGTGGAGGAACTGTAGAGTTGAGGAACAGCTTTATTTTTCTGGTTTTGAGTTTCCCTCCAGCCCAACTTACCATCTGTCCACCTGGAATTCAGATTTCCCTGGTCGATGTCCCTGAGTTCTTATGAAAATCTATACGCCGCTATCTAGAATTCAGCCGGTGTATTTCCCCGCAGCTTTCCCTTGACAACACCAAATTGATTTGTCTTCAATGCCACATACACTGTCCTTTTGTACTGTGACAGAACACTCTTTAACCTTGCTCTCTTTCATGTGTTGAAGGTGTCTAACTGTGATCTCTTCTTCCTCTGACAGCTGTAGCTCTGTGCATAATGCCCGTAACCTCATGACATGTTAACTGCATGTGATCATGGACATGATGGTTAATTCGTTTTAATCTCTTTTTCCCCTTGCACTCCTTTCATTCTCTCTTCCAACGCTTAAAATAGAAGTGGAGCAAAAAGGTAAATCACTGACACAATCAGCTCCTTGTTTTTCTTTCTTTAATATATACATTTTGTGGTTGTAAAACCTTCCTGTGCCCACTCTTGCTGTTCCGATAGCTGGCAGTAGCAGAAAGGGTCTTGTATTTTAGTAAAGGTCAGTGCACAAGCAGCAATCGGAGGGAAGCTTTAAAAGAAAATGATAAAGCACAAATTAAATGTTAGCAGTAATGCTGAGGGTACAAATGCCCCATTTCCTCCTCCTCTTTCTGTCGTCCACACTCTTTTATTGCCTGTTCAAACCCCAGCCCCACTCCACACTCCCAGCATGCTCTGGTAACAGGTTTCCTATAGACTTACACAACCTCTACCGTTTCTCGCTTTCCCTTCTTCTAATTCTCTCTCTCTCACTCTCTACATGTCTCTCTTGCTTTCTCACTTCACCCTTTCTACATGTTTGATTATCATGTCTTTGTTAAGGAGAAAGGAATTGCTTTATGCTGTAAAATGATTACAACATTAGGCCCATAGGAAAGATGTAAAAACTGTGGAAAAACTTGGCTCAGGACAGAGACTGCCTGTATGCTGCTCTTCTCTGCATCTTTCTCAAGCCTTATTTAGTTGTCTGCTTTTATTTGCAGGGCAGATTTGTCGTATTCCTTCCTTTTTTCCTTTGTGTTTGGTTGTGGTTTGATTTCTCCATCACTCCCCTTCAGTATGTCCAAGCAGCAGTGAGCCGAAACTGTTCGCTTACGGACACATAAAAAACTGTTTTTGCTTCCGTTTTAAGCTTCAGTAACCTTCAGATGCAGATCCTTCGCGCCTTTTACTGCTTGTGAATGTGGGTAGCTGTTAGACTTCTTAGTGTGTGTTTCTGTCTTCACTGACTACCCAGTTATCAGAGTGATGTAGAGTCAGACGGCACTTTGCCCTCTGCTTTCAACTAGTGTGAGCTGCCTTCGCTTACGTTTGACTGTTTTCTGCTCTGTTCTTCTCATCACTAGTTTTTGTTTGTCCTGGAACTCTGAAAGCCATTGGAGATCCGTCGTTTCTGTACGAGGCAGAGCAACAAGCGGGGTCGTGGTGCAAAGATCCTCTCCAGGCGGGAGACAAGGTTTATTTCATGCCCTGGACCCCTTACAGAACAGATACACTTATTGAGTACAACTCGCTCGATGACTTTCAAAACTCTCGACAGACTACAACGTATAAACTCCCCCATCGGGTCGATGGCACGGGATTTGTGGTTTACGATGGGGCGGTGTTTTTTAACAAGGAAAGGACACGTAATATTGTCAAATTTGACCTTCGGACCAGAATTAAAAGTGGGGAGGCAATTATAAATAACGCCAACTATCATGACACCTCACCATATAAGTGGGGTGGGAAAACAGACATCGACTTGGCAGTTGATGAAAACGGTCTTTGGGTGATCTATGCCACCGAGCAGAACAATGGCATGATGGTGATCAGTCAGCTCAACCCCTACACTCTTCGCTTCGAGGCCACCTGGGAGACCACGTACGACAAGCGATCGGCCTCCAATGCTTTCATGATCTGCGGTGTTCTGTATGTGGTCCGATCCACGTATGAAGACAATGAGAGTGAAGTCAGTAAGAGCCTCATCGACTACATGTACAACACCAAACTGAACCGAGGCGAATACATCGACATCCACTTCCCCAACCAGTACCAGTACATCGCCGCTGTGGAATACAACCCTCGAGACAACCAGCTGTACGTGTGGAATAACTTCTACATCCTGCGGTACAATCTGGTGTTTGGTCCACCTGATCCAGCTCATGGTAAGTCTCATCTCGAATCCATCTAGCCGCACGCACACACAGAGTCTCTCTGGATATCTGTTTAAGTGGTCGCGAGATTTCAGGCCACTGTGTTGGTATTCCTCTGGCACCCAAGTCTGTGTGTCAAATGTCACGGATGACTGGTTTTTAATTTCAGATTTAATATGTGCTTGATGTATTCCGGAAACCTTTCTCGAGTGAAAGCAACATCTCAGAGTGAAGTGGTGGGTCTCAGCAGTAAACAACATCATAGGCGTTGTTAGCATATAATAAGAGACGTGTCTCTCGAGGTTTCAGAAGACAGAGCCATCCCTCCCCAGTGTTTAGACTCTTGAGGCTAAACTCCCTCCCACTGCCCCACTGAGAAAGGTCCAGCTTCCCTCATTGGTAGAGGGTTACCTGTCTGGACAGGTACGTAGGCAGCCTTGCGGCAACAGTGGATCATCCCCAAAAGAGTAGATCTCATTCCCTAACCAGATCAAAACAAACAACTTGCACTTTGCCTTGAATGCCTTCCAATGTATCTGTGCTGAGAGATGGCTCTCTGTTGAGACCGGATCTTTCCCGAAGGTCACGTCAGCGTAGCCTGTTTTTAATTTAACTTTCAAGAGCTAGGACAGGATGGCCATAATATGAATATGTCAGATCATCTTTACATTGAAAAAATAATAACTGTAATTACCATAATCCCAGCTCAGCCTAGAGGCCAAGACTCTTGCATTACTCCAGTAAGACTTGGCTAAGTGTAGAGGTCAAACAACTTTACGCAGATTATTGGGGCTTACAAATTTAAAATATGAGTGTATTTCTTCTGCGGAGACCCAGCGGTGTCTACCTCACTCATGAATCTGCTTGTGCAGACACTGAGCTAGGTAACTGTACCCAGGGCCGTCGTGAAACTATACCCGTAATGAGTGTACTTAGAATAAAGTCGTTAAGGATAAAAACATCCGCTAAATGACAAGATAGTAGGTTGTAAGCTATAAATTATTTGTAATCTGCTTATAGCATTCAAAAGCACCTCAAAGGCTACCTGTTATATTAATAACTAACCATATCTCATTTGAAGGCTGCAACCTTTTCAACTGGCTAAATTTCAAGGCCTTCACAGAATATGCAAAATCCTTCACAAAATATGCAATCTCAGAATGCATTGTGATTTTTTTTTTTTTTTTTATCTACTAAGGTTATGTATGAATCGATTTTTTTTTTTTTTATTATTATTATTACAAATATGATTACAATTGAAGAAAAATATGTAAAAACAGGGTTTAACGAACGATTATTATTTATTTATTTATTTATTTTGCTTATTATTACGCATTACACTGGGTTAAAAGGAAATGTCCAGAAATTTAATGGCAGAAAACTACCAATACCTTTTCCATTGTTTTTACAAATATTTTTTTTTTTTTTTTTGCTTACTGTGTTCGGTCAATCTCATTAATTGTTGAGAAGCTTCTCTCTCTCTCTCTCTCTCTCTCTCTATATATATACAAATAAAGACTGGGCTATTTAAAAACTATTTTAAAATTTCACTTTTTATTTGTAAGAGCTATGCAGTTTTACGCTTAAGTTAGCTCCTCACTATCCGCATGTTAAGTGAAAGTTAACATGCCTAGTGTTTTCGACTCATACATTACACGTCACATCTTGATGTCACGTGTCATTTCGGGACCTTTACGGGTTGTGTGTGAACGCATGCACATATTCCGGGAAATCACTGGCAGTGTGAAAGGGGCAAAATCTAACGACCCAGGAACAATTGCCAGGTCACATTACCCGTGTATTTTCCAGAATCGCAGTGTGAAAGGGGCTTTAGAGTATTACAATGTAGCTTAGTTAAGCAACATGCTAACTGTTTACCATATTGAAAAAATTGTAATTTGAGTGCGCTTCACAAGGAATGCTTTTTTGTGTTCCTCGCAAATCATTCCAATGTTCCAATGAGGTTCCATTTCTCATAAGGTGCTGTTTTTAAAGATGAATATGCAGACGGTAGACTGCAAGGCAGCTTGCTAGCTTTTGGAACAGAGCCAAAACACCTCTCCGAAGGCTGTGTATGACATTCATAATCACATTACTATCTGCACTACTTATTATATCAGACTTATTTTTGAGATCAGGACAGAATCATCTGAGTCATTCTTAGCATGCGCTAGCAGCTTTCCTTTAGCCAGAAGCGATTACCGCCACTGAATTAAAACCATCGAGCAAATTCATCCCTGCACAAGCAAGCAATTAAGTAAGAAATATCAACTCAATATCACTTCAGATTCAGAGTATTAGGACTCAGATCTGAAATTCATTGAATATTTCTCTGGGGTGTTACCTCAGAGGGTTCAAATCTTTCATTAAGGAAATGTTATCACATTGTTACCACAATGTATCCACTTGTGGTTCTCACTTATGATGTGGCTGATTGAATGTGCCCATGTATGTTCTGCCTCTCTTTTAGCCGCCTGTAAGGGAAGTAATTAGCTCTACAATCAGAGCTGATGAAGGACAAAAACATGCTAATTTCACTAGCATTAGCTCCTGTGCAATGCACGGGTTGAATGATACCCCCATCCCCACTTGAATCTAATCTGCCATCATTTGTATACTGATGTGTTTTCTCTATTTTAGATGTGGTGATTATCTCATCAGCTCAATAATCAGCTCACTCACACTGCCGTCAGAGTTGTGCTCTGTAGAGTTGATGTTTGATGTTCCACTTTACTTTCATAGCTGTGTAATTACCTTGATTTTGAGACACTGGAACAACGAACCACTAGAGTATGTGAGATATGATAAGTCCCCGCCTTTATATTAAGAAATCCCTCCCCTTTAAGTCAGAGGTCAATAAATAAATAAATAAAAAGAAAAAAAATGAGCATTTATGTGTTGTTGCAAGTTAATCTTTAACAGTTGAGACAACTATAAGAGACTAGATAAAAATATAGAAAAAAAAAAAGTTTATATCAGATCAGAGTATATCACAATAACCAATTATTGTTCAGAATTATTCAGAATTATTTAATTTAAAATATACAGTTTTTCTGGTTTATTTGATGCAACTTGAGCAGAAATACCCAGTATGACATTTGTAACTGCATCAATGACTGCAGTAGGTCAGTATTAACTGTTGCTGATAATTGCTGCTTTTTTTTTTAAATCATACAATAGCTCTCCACTAAAAGGTGTTCTGTGCTTCACTGGTCCTTTAAACCACTAAAATGACTGGAGACATAGAATAACACCACAGACATAAACAGGCCAGATTTTTTTTTTTTTTCAACAAATTCAACATTTTATTGAATATTAAATTTTACACAAAAGGGCATCTTTTTTAGATTTTTCAAATTTAGCCTTCAGAAAATGTTGCTAGGCAATCTCAAGAGATCAAACTAAATATAAAATATGCATTTTTTGTCTGTTTATCTTCTATGAAATTTGAAGTTTTAAACCTGAATCGATGTTTTCTGGGAATAAATGTTAACAAAACTGTATAATACTTGATCGATTGTTCCTTCATGTGGAATTCTGGCTCAATCTATTAATATGACATCTCATATGGATCCTAAATTGCATCAAATGTGCCGTTTGTTGAAAGAGAAAATTATTAAAACCAGCAGCATATTCATACTGGAATCATCTTGATGTGGAGGAGACAGACAGCATTTATATTTGCCATCTGAATCGGGGTGGAAAACACACATTATGCTGCTTGCCACTTAATTTCATTTTTGCTCATCATTAATGGAATTAGTTTGACACTGATTGTGATAATTGTCATGTGATATTACTCTGCTGATGATTAGCGAAATTTATGCAGAGCCTTCTCTGATCCTGCCTGCAAAAAAAAAAAAAAAAATATATATATATATATATATATATATATATATATATATATTTTTTTTTTTTTTTTTTTTTTTTGCTACATCGTTACATGCATGTTAGTCCTTCTGCTGCTGCATCATTTTAAGATGCACTTTTCACCTTTAATACGAGTTTAACCTTTTCCCTTTGACCCCACATTTAGCCCCTCCCTAGAAAATCAAATTGAGCCCCTCCCCCAGTCATCCCTCATTTTAGGGTGCTTCCCAGTTGGAGGGATGTATCCTAGGGAGGCTGTGGTCTTCTTAGACAAGTCCCTCTAAGGCTAGACTACTTCTCAGAATAAAATGCTCGAATGAGATGGTCTAGTAAGTCCACATGGCAACAATCTTAGAGATTTTGGAAGGGTTCATTTAAAGTAATAATTTTTCAACAGTAAAAGTTTTTTTTTTTTTTTTTTTACTGTGAAATAATGGTTTGACAAAACACCTCAAACCCATGTAGACGAAAGTTAAAACAGCATGGTTGCACAGTATCACTTCTGCTGTCATTAACACTATCAGGTAGGTTTAGGGTTGGGTTTGGTGTTATTTTCCAACATGATAGAGCATTTTAGT